>NC_051189.1:67922332-68164832 GCF_015220075.1 Falco rusticolus | reverse complement strand
GACTGCAACAAAATGAAGTTTCTAGTTTTAAACGTGTTGGCAACGGCGGAAAGGATGGAGGCTGACAGGCTCGGCGTGACACACCTCAGGAACTACGCCGATCCCTCCAGCTCCCGCGTACAAAGAAGTACAAACTACAGCCCCTGTCTCTTCCGCACCAAGGTGCTGCTCCCCCCCTTCCGCCGCCCACCCCCCCGCCCCAAACCCCAAAACCCCGGAGGCAGCCACCCGGGGTGTTTAAATCTGCAGCGGGGCTGGAGAAACGGCTCCCCCCGCGGCAATGCTTCCCGGCGGGTTAACCCCTCCCCTGCCGTGCCCGCGGCACCCCTGCGCCGGCAGCGAGGGCCGGCGCGGGGAGGCGGAGGGTGTTACCTGCGGAGCGCCGGGGTGCCTGCTGCTTTCTCCGCGGCATGCTGCCGCCGCCTCGCCGCCCGCCGCCGCCGCCGCCGCCGCAGAGTTTCCGCGCAGGACTCCTCTTCCGATCCCCCTCTTTTCATGCAGAAACAAACACACACGCACACACCCGCGCACACACACACAAATAAAAAAATAAAATGGGGGGGGGGGGGGGGGAGGAAGGAGGGAGGGAGGGAGGGTGGGAGGGAGGGAGGGGGAGGAAGGAGAAAAGAAAGCGGATTCAACTTCTAATTCCGCCTAGGAAGAGCGAGAGGGAGGGTGGGGAGGAATGGGAGAGAGGGAGAGGAGGAGGGGGGGGAGGAAGGAGAAAAAGTTTGGTCGGGTTCTCCTCTCGCCCGGTCCGCGTCCCCCCCCCCGGTCAGCTCCCGGCGCGGCGAGCGGGGTGCGCGGGGCGGGGGGGAAGGTGGGGTGTGGGATGAGGCAAGCCACAGACTGGTGGTGACAGGGATGCCAATTTCCGCCGCCACTCCAAAAACTTGCTTAGGAAATGTTTTCATTTACAAGGTTAATTTTCCTCCCTCTCTCTCTCTCACACACTCTCTCTCTTTTTCTCTCTCTTTTAAGTTCCTTATAAGACAAAGCTCTTCAGTCCTCTCGGCAGCAGCAGCAGCAGGAAAGATGCCAGTGGAGATGTGCAAAATAAATAAGATTTGATCAGTTCAATCTGTAGCCCAAATCCATTATCTTTCTTTCGTTCCTTTTTTTTTTTTCTCCTCCTTTTCCTCTCTCCCCTTCTCCCCCTCCTTTCCTTAATCACTTCTTCGTCTTCTTCTCCTCCTTCTTCGCGGTGGAGAGCCGAGCAAGCGGCGGCGATGAGACGGTAAATTCAGTCACTCCCCCCCTCTCAGGCTTTCTCCGAGATCAAAGAGTCTCAAAGCGCAACTTTCTCGCTCGCGCGCTGGCTGGCTTGTTTCAGGCTCGTGGATTTGTGTGTTGTTGTTGCTGTTGTTGTTGTGGGGTTTTTTGTTTGTTTGGTTTTTTACTGCGTTGATAATAGTTTGTTCATTGTGCAAAAATCGAGGTCGATCCAGTCTCTCCTTCTCCTCCCAGCACTTAGTCTAAGAGCAAGAAAGCAAATAATAAAAAGGAGTAAAGACCCCATACATACATATACACCGGATGGGAAATGTCAGTCACTCCTCCACCTTCCAAACAGTCACAGATCAAACAGTGTCACCACCGGAGAGGACTACTTTTCTCTCTTGCTCTCCCTTTTTTGTCCTCCACAAATCGAAGCTTCTTCTGATACTAAATATAACGCAAACACATTTTTTTTATCATGGATTATTTTTTTTTGGCTGATCTTGATCTGCAACAGAAGAAGAAGAAGAAAAAAAACCAACACACACACAAAAAAATTGCCAAAACCAAGAAAACCCCGGAGAATGTGTGCAAAGAGGGAGGGGGGTGGAGGAAGAAAAGACATTCACTGAGTGGGACAGATTAACGTGAACTGTCCCCCCCCCAAACTCCTGGGAGAGAAAGAGATCCACTCTCCCTCTGTTCTCTTTTCACTGAAATATAACACACATTCGGATCCCAGGGCTCTCAGACAGTCTCAACTGATAGACAGACACATCGAGCTGCTTTTCCTGCTTCAGTTTGTTACTCCTCCTCCTCTTGCCCACGTCACCCTGACAATTACAAATAGGTCTCACACAAACCCATACCTGTCAATCTTTTTAATTGCTTTGTTTTCATTTTTTTCCTTTCCCAGAGCTAAACAATATGACAAAAAAAGAAGTCTTAATACAGCGCGGCATAAAAGATTCCTCATGTGAGACACGCGTTGAGGGGGTTGTTATTATAATCCACTTGCTAAAGTGCTGTGCAAGACGCATGTGCTGATTTAACTTCAGCAGAGGTCTTGTTCCAGCAAACTTGGGGGGGGGGGGGGGGGGGGGAGCAGGAGATGATACCTCGCCGTGGCACACGTCTAACCGGCACTGAATTAAAAATGATTTGTGGGAGATTACAGTTCATCCTTACTTTAAAATACCAACAGATTGCAGAGCAAGAACTGCAGCATATGAAACATGCTGCTAATAGATTTTGCACAGTATGTGTCTGGGGATTTATATAATGTTAACTGCAAGAACAGAAGGGTTCGCTTTCTTTTTTAAGTCAAGAAAGCAAATAAAAACTACCCAGTTGATTCCTAAAGGAAAACACTCAAAACTGCAATTTTGATCTCTTTCGCACAGAAGGGCATTTATTCTTTTTTGGGTTTAACTATTAATACCGCACAATTAAGCAATGAGCTGTTTACACCGGCAGGATGGAGTTAATTCTAGGAATTACACGTGAGCTCCTCCGACATCGGTGCAACATCTCTATTACGTTACCTCCCTCCCTCCACGCAGTTGTACCGAGTTGGGATTGGCGGCTATATCACAACATTTACTTTGGTCCTTTGACCCAGTTGATTTCGTGCGCAGACTCGCTCACCCCAACGGTTCGGTGTTGGTTCCCCCCGGCAAGGAGGAAAAAAAAAAGGTGGGGTGTGGGGTGTGTTCTGACAGTGCCAGGGAGTGGGGGGAACCCCGCGACCCCAACAAAGTGACAGCAGCCCGTTAACCTTCCCCTCCTCTAAGGGGGGCGGCCCGTGCGGGTGTCCCGGCGGCGGGAAGAGCTTTGCCTTTTTAAATGCCCACCCACGCCACGCGTGGAGCCCGCGCCTCAGCCGCCTCAACGGCCGCAACCGCCGCCGTGCGCGCCCCGGCCCCGCGCCGCGCCCGCGCGCGGCTGCTAACGTCTCGGGGTTGATTCGTACCACCTTGCGAGGAAGTGAACGTTTCGCACGGAAGGGGCGGAGCCTCTGCCCGCAGGCAGCGGCTCCTCGGCGGCGGCTAATAACAACATTACGAAGATTAGCTGCAACTTCTCTCCACTTCTCTAACCTTATCGATCTGATAATTTATCGTGCTTTCTTCCTACTTTTTTTTTTTTTGGTAGAAAGATAACCTCTTTTTGTAAACTAAAGAATGGGGCGGCGGGGGGGGGGGGGGATCCGAGGCGTTTCTCTCTCTCTTTCCCCCCCCTCGTTTTTTAAATCCCCTAGTTAGAGGCAGCGTGCAAATTAAAAGCAACCTTTAGGAGAAAATCCAGGTTTCCATACATCTGCCTCACTGGCAGAAAGAGCGCGACCCGAGTTGCCGCTGGGGCGGTGGCGGGCAGAGGCAGGCAGTGCCCGTGTGTGTGTGGTGAGGCGGGTCAGGCGCCGCCGCGGGCGGGGACGGCGGGCTTGCGGGACGGACGGCAGCGGGAGCGGGCCAGCCTTGCTCCTCGGTAACGCTAGCGGCGGCAGAAGACGACCGGCTGCAGGGGACCATCTTGCCGCTGCTCCTCTGGCGGCGTTTCCGTGTGGCGGAGGGGCTGGCTGGGTGGGGAGGACGGAGGCAGGCTGCAGCTTGCTGCACAGGGCTCTATTTACATACACAAATAGCTGCGTGTGGAGAGTTTCTCCTGCCGGCTCGGTGGCGGCGGGTCCTGCGAGCTGCCTGGAGAATCCGGAGCCGGAGCTCTCCCGAGCCGGGGGAGGGGGAAGAGGAGAGCCGAGGCAGGGCATGAGTTTTAGCGCAAAAAGCGGCGCTTTGCTGAGCTCCCGGGCAGCGCGGTGCTGGTGGCGGCAGCAGCCGTCCTGCGCCGCGGCGGGTCCCGCCTGGTCTTACTTCGGTGGCAGCCGGCCGCGGCCCATCCTGGACATGTCCTACTCCCGTCACTTTCTGGATTTCCAGGGCTCGTCCATCCCCAGCTCCATGAAGAAGCTGGTGGTGACTAAGCTGAGCCAAAACTTCAGGGAGGCGGTTACCCTGCGGCAGGACTCGCCGGTGCCACTCCCAGGAGACGGAGACCTCCTTGTCAGGAACAGGTGAGCGCCCGGCCGGCCCCCCCCGCGCCCCGGCCCCGGCGCGGCCCCCTCCGACTTCCCGCACCCTGTGGCCTGCTCCCTCACACATGCTCCCTCGCTTTGGAGATGGGCTCCAAAGTTGTACCAGCTGCCATCTGGCGACTGTTAATTTAATTTTATTGTTGTTTTGGACGGCTGGTGCCACAGTCGGGTCGCCCCATCCACGTGTGTGTGGGTGACACTTTCTCCTTCTCCTTTTCCTCGGTGGGTGTGGGTGTGTGTGCGCACGCTGCTGCTGGCGTACGCCGTGCCTGAAGGAAGGAGAAACACCTCAGGGCCCCTGTGCCAAGGCGGGGAAGAGGCAGGTTTTACGTTCGGTGAGCGCTGAGGAGGGAGCGAGGCGCCGGGAAGCGCTTCCAGAGTCACTCACAGGTCCCTGCCCGGGCTTGTTACACGCACGTAAGTCCCCGGGGCGTGTGCCCCCGTCGTACCCACGCAGCTCTCTGAGGGACGCGAATGCATAGCTGCGTGCCCCCGGCGTCGTGGTCTGCATGCGAGCCCGCACCAGCCGCTCTCCCCGCACGCCTTTTCCCTTGTCCGGGCCCGGCGCTAACCCTCGGCCAGCCGTGACGCACCGGGCAGGCAGAGGGCTGGGGCCCGCCGCGCTGCCAGCCCCGGCCGCCGCGGCACCACCCCCGCCTCTGCGCGCCAAAAGCGGGTGGCGGGGAGGGGGCAGGGCAGCGGCCCGGCCCGCAGCGCCGCGGCCGCGCTCGGCGGGACGCGAGTCCGCAGGCGTTGGCGGCTTTTAGAGTGGAGCCGGGTCGGGTGGAGAGTGTGGAGGTGACATTTTGCTTAACATAATACGTCGTAAATCGTGCGCCAGCGCTAGGACTGCGCGTCCGGCGCGGTGACCGGCTCTCCATGAAATGAAGGCTGAGGACAAAACGTGCCTCCCCCCAGCTGTCTCTGTGTTCTCGGTGGCTCCTTCCTAGACGTTGTCGTTCCTTAAGCTAGGTAGGCCCTGTAAAGTTCAGAGATTTCTCAGCCCACGAGGAGAAGCTGAAACTCTGGGAAGTTCGGAGGAGCAGACTGCGTGGCTAGCACAGAAGAAAGCAGCACTCTCAGGTTCTTGTTAAGCAAGGGAACTGTAGTAACACATAGTTTTCCATGCTCTCCGTTGGAGCTTAAAGGTGTTAAGAAGCACTAAGCTGGCTTGAGAACAATGCTAGAAGTTCTATGAAGGCAGCGTGTGACTATGTGTATGGCATGTGTGTGTATATGTATTCTCTACAGTGTGTCCATATGTAACACAAATAGGGAGTAAAGAAGGGGTAAGGAGGAAGATGAACAGGGGCTCCTCCAGGAGCTGACAAGAAGGCCTCTGTGGCACTTTAATCTGACGCTGACATCTCCCACTAGGATTTCTGAGACCAAAATTCCCTCCAAACCTCAAAGTCTAAACCACTGTTGCTGCATCCACTAATGACCATGAAACGGTAATGGCATGAAACAGCCATCAGGCTGGAGTTAAATTCCTTTTCGTGGAAGAGGTCAAAAGACGTGAGATACATGTAGCGAATCTTTGCTTGGGTAATGCAAGGCAGAGTGACATCCTTGTTTCTCAACTCCCCTCCCCCCCCCCAGCCCCTCCTGTGAATTAAAAAAAATTATTAATTTCTGATACAGCTTCCAGTGTAACTCTCCCTCTCTCCCGCACCTCCCTCCCTTTGCTGGGTGGGCTCCCTGGGTGCTAGGGGGACGTGCACACCTCATGGTAAAAGGGTTGAGGCACAGAGCTCATACCAGACTAAAGGCAGAAGCTGGTCCACAGATTCAGGCAGGCAATTACTGGGTTTTAACACATCAGCTTATTGCACACATGTTCCTGGCCAGACACACATGCACAAGTGGGGCTGGAAGGGAGGGAGAGGTGAGTGATGAAGTTTAGATTTAGAGTTCATACGTTTTGTATTATTTGTGGCATTTCTCCTCTATTTATTATTTTCTGGGGAGTATCACAGAAGACATGGGATCATGTTACTGAAAAACGTTCTCTATATAGGAGCTGCAGCAGGAAGCGAATTCTGAATGTTTTCCCCTCTCTTGTCACTCTGGGGAAGCATTTTCCCATCCCGAAAGTATAAGTCTCTGGCTCTATTTATTTTTTTATTTTTTTTAAATAATCCCTAAATACAACTATACATTTTCTAATAGGTGGAAATATACAATTAAAAACAAAACAATAAAGGACTTGAGTTCCAAGAGTGCATTTGCAGATTTGTTCATTTTAGTCCCAGTCACGCCCATGAATAGTATTAATTGCTTTGAGCTTTTCATGCAAGACAATCCTCATCCACCACAATAAAATCTGGTTTTGGATTTAGGGGAATGGGAAATTAAAATATGTTGAGTCCTGTATGGATAGATATTTTAAAATAAAGTGCACTTAAAGGGAACTTTCTTTTCCTCTTTCTTTTCCTTTAGACAACTAAGCCAGTAACTGTTATTTCCACTTTTTTACAAAGAAAAAAATAATCTATCCTTTATTTGGAAATCCTTCAAAACTAGAAATTGATTTAAAGCAACTTTTTTTTTTTTCTACTTTGGTTCTGTGTAGGAAAGGAGAAAGGGAAACGATGAATTAAAAATCCTTGTCAAAGCCATTTAAGCTTCGTATGCCCGTTTCTCCTGGGTTGGGGGGGGGGGGGGGGGGCAAGGTTCCTCCGCTTTATTGCAGGAGAAGGACCCAAAGACTATGAAGATTTGGTCCTTCTTAAAGTTGTTGGAGGATTTTTGAGATTTTCTTGAGGAGGTGATACATTTCATTTCCAAAATACCTGTAAGGATTTACTGTTGGTCTGGAAGATGGGATCAAAGTTTATGGAAAAGGGAGTAAGGGGGGTTGAGAAAGTTTTTTTGAACCAAGGGACTAATGGATCACAGTGGGAAAAGTGGAGGACCATTCCTGCTGAGTGTTTGGTCTAAATAATGTTTTTTCTTGCATAGTACTGGTTTGGATGACTTTGTTTTGTCTGTGTTTAAGGCTGTGGTGCTGGTTTTCAGTGTCTCGTGCTTTGTTGTGGTACGAAAAGCAGCATTTCCTCCCCTCGGCGGTGTCCTCCTGTTTTCTGTAATAAACAATACGAGGGGGTTCAACACTGTTGAGTATAAATAAAACGGGTGACTCAATGTGTGTAATTATTTTGGGAAAAACAAATCTCTAGCTTTTTTTTTCCTCTCAGGTTCACATCTTGAGATGTTGAAGGAGCAAGCCTCAGTTAGAAACAGCTAGATTAAATAATACTTTTTAAGTAAGAAAGTAAACCAAGAAAATATAGAAGATCTGGAAGGGGTCTTAAAACCCACCCCCCACCCCCCCAAATAATTGTTACTTCCGTGCTCTCCTTTTCTCAGTCTCAGAAGTTAGTAAACTGATCTTCAACTTGCAAATCGTACCTATTCCTACTTTTCAAAGCAAAATAATCTAAGAATCTGCGGGCACATCCTACTGCCTCCCTTCTGTCAGCTGGAATGACAAGGCAAATTAGACAATATGTTTTTACCTAGGCGCTGAGTACGAGTGTTTTAATGTGCGAGGAATCTAGGAGACTAAACAACCTCCAAAAAAAAAAAAAAAAAAAAAAAGCGCCCGTACAACGCGAACAGGAGTTTTGAGTTTGCACACAATAAAAAGGGAGTTTGAAAAAATTAGGGGGGGCTGGGGGGGTGGGGTGGGCTGGGCGGCAGGCAGGCTCTATTGATTAATAATGATGAGCACAGGAGCCCGGGGAGAACCATTTCCCGTGGCCCAGCAGCCCCGCAGAGACGGGGAGGGAGCGGGCCCGTGTGCACGCGTGTCGGTGCCAGCCCCTGCCCCCGGCCTGCCTGCCCCTCGCCCAGGGCAGAGCTCCGCCCGCCCGCGGGCAGGGCCGGGGCGCCCCGCTTCTCCTGCCCGGCCCCGGCCCAGCGCCGCGGAGCGCCCCGCACCTTGCCCGGGGCGGCGGGGCGGCGGCCGGCCAGCACCAACTTGTGCGCCGCGGCCCCTGCAGCCGCACGCACGAGTTGCGGTGCGGCCCGGGCGGGGAAGGACTCGGGTCCTGCGGGTCCAGAACAAAAGCAACGGTGCGTGTGCCGGAGCGCTGCTTGGCAGGCGTCTGGCCCGCTGCACGACTTGCCCCTTCCCTGCATGCAAAGTTTTTGTCCTCAGACGGTTATTTACCTGCCTTTGTGCTCTCCCCGCTGCAGTGCAGCGCTGAGAAGGGGAAACTCCTAGAGGGAGGGAGGGAAGGAGGGAGACGGCGACTTGTTCCCATTACCGCTGCTCTGCCTGCCTTTCTCTTGGGTGCGCTGCCCCAGCCAGGGGCACGGCTGCTCCGCACCGTGCGCAAGCAGATGCGCGCCGGTAGCGTCGGGAGGGGGGCGCAGCCCAGCGGGGAGCGAGGACCTGCCTTTCGGGTTGGGGCCGGAGGCTGGTGCGGGGTCCGAGTGAGCGCCCGGGGGCTGCCCTGACAGCCACCGAGAGCCCCCAGTCGGGCGAGGGAACGAGACCGGGGAGGGGGGAGCACCGCTCCCCACCGTCCTCCCAGCTCCCTGCCGCAGAAGTTGGGGTGTAAAGGCAGGAGGAGGTGAGTGCAGCACCGGCACGTCTCGCCTCGGCGCTCCGAGCCCATGGCCCTGGCGCCCGAGGGACACGGCTTGCCTCGGAAGCTGCTGCTCCGTTACCAATTTTTATACATCTTTTAGCAGTACGGCATGCGAGTTACCTTAAAGCAGGGTAATAGAGGATTTTTTGTACCTACGAACAAGACGTAGGCATTTTTAGTTGCGGCTGAGCAGTGAATTAAAGGCAGAATTAAAAAGCGCAACAGTCACTTTTGCCTCTTTTATGCATGGATATGTTTATGTGTACGAGTCTTTATATATATAGCACATTACACTGGAGAAAGTTTGAAGCTCCCCATCTATAAAGAATGAAGCGAATCAAAGTGAGCAAAGCGGTTTTGGTTCTCCTTTCTCTGTGTGCAAGCAATTTAGAACTACACATACACATGATCTGAGCCTGACTGCAACAATTAAAAGAGCACTGTTTGCATACTTCTGCAGCTTTTCAATGGTATGAAGTACACCTTTCAGGTTGTCACTTCCACACACAGAAGCAATCCTGGTGTTTTTTGTTGCGTCTTTCCTTTTTACGTTTTCCAGGTAACATATTCTTCCCCGGTCTCTCATACCTTGCCTGTATAGAGATATTGTTATGGTTTGGTTTGTTTTGTTTGTTGTTTTTTTTTTTAAAAAAAGTGTTACTAAAATATTCTTTGCATTTCAAGTAGATCATAACTTTCTTTTAGGCATTATCTCTTAGTGTTTAATCAAGTTGTGAGAATGTCTCTGTCTTTTTCTTAAAAAAAAAATTGGCATCCATTTTCACCTGTTAGAGGTCAGTAGGACTTGATGCTCAGTCTTAGAATTTTAGTCCTTCTGTGCAAGGTTGTTTTGATGTGTTGCAAGTAATTTATATAAAGAAAATGTTTTAACGTTGACATTAGCTACATCAAAAGGCAAATTTGCTGTAGTGACTCCATCAATTAAAAAGTACTTGCCTACAGTAACACGACCTTGCAAATGACATCGATAGTTAATATGATCATTAGTCATTAACAGTATTATTATATTAAAAAATGTAAATTTGTTGCCAGAATCCACATATTTACCGCTTTGCACGTTTTACTCTGGTGTTTCCACATTTCGTATAAAGTGGTCAGTTAATTTTCATCCTTTAATCTTTTACAGAATTATTTTTAGTTAGCTTAGTTTGGTCAAATGGACCTGAGGAAAAGACAAGTTTTTGGGTTTAGGGGGTTTTTTTTAGCAAATTTATCTTTCATTCTACAGTAACAGAATGTGAACTACAAAAGTGTGATGGAAGTAGTCTCTGGAGTGTACTCATTATTCAAATATACCAATAATCAGAAAAAGTCTTGTGCTTGTCCCACAAATTTAAATTGAAGGTTTCTCATATGACAAAGACTTGGTAAGGAATAATCTCGTTAATGTATTTTTGTTTTCTTCTAGATTTGTCGGCATTAATGCATCTGACATAAACTACTCAGCTGGTCGATATGACACATCAGTTAAACCCCCATTTGATATAGGTTTTGAAGGTGTTGGTGATGTGGTAGCATTAGGACTCAGTGCTAGTGCTGATTTTACAGTGGGTCAAGCTGTGGCCTATGTGAAAGCAGGTTCTTTTGCTGAATACACAGTTGTGCCTGCCAAACAAGCGGTACCTCTACCCTCTGTGAAACCTGAGTTTCTTGCTTTAATGGTAAGTGGCACTACTGCATACATCAGTTTGAAAGAGCTGGGAGACCTGTCTGAAGGCAAGAAGGTTCTGGTGACAGCAGCGGCTGGAGGAACGGGCCAGTTCGCTGTGCAGCTTGCAAAGAAGGCAAAATGCCATGTAATTGGAACCTGCTCCAGTGATGAAAAGGGTGGTTTTCTGAAATCCATTGGCTGTGACCATACGATCAACTATAAAACTGAAAATGTTGAATCTGTTCTTAGGAAGGACTACCCTGAAGGTATGGATGTAGTATATGAATCTGTTGGGGGAAAGATGTTTGACTTGGCTCTTAACTCCTTGGCTACCAAAGGGCGTCTGATAGTTATTGGGTTTATCGCTGGCTACCAAAACCCTACTGGCCTCCAGCCCATTAAAGCAGAGTTACTGCCAGCAAAACTGTTGAAGAAGTCCGCCAGCATCCGGGGTTTCTTCTTGAACCATTACCTTTCTGAATACAAAATGGCTCTGCAGCACTTGCTCAAGATGTATGAAAGAGGAGACCTGGTTTGTGAGGTGGATTTTGGAGACCTGTCTCCGGAGGGCAAGTTCACTGGCTTGGAGTCTGTATTCCGTGCTGTAGATTACATGTACATGGGGAAAAACATTGGAAAAATTGTAGTTGAATTACCTCACTCTGTCAACAGTAAGCTGTAAAAACAGAACAATGATATAAATCAGAAGAGAGAAAATGGGCACTTTATGCCACAGAATTACTAGAAACAATTTCTTTTTTTAAAGCTTAGTAATGGATATTATGTTAAAAAACAGCATCAAGGTGTTAATAAAAGTTTTTGTGTGATTTTTTTTTTTTTAATTTTCTTAAAAGTGCTTAAATCGGTGGCTGTAGCACAGACTTAATGGACCTGTGTTTGATTCTGTCGCTTAGGCTAGTGTGAGACAAGAACATTGTTCTTGACAGAATAAGCCTTGATGCAAAAGCAGATTTAGTCTGTCAGACTGGTTTGATAAGACTTTATATGTAGTTCAGCTCAGATAAAAAATATTATTTCAGCAATATTGATTCCCCGATTTAAAAATAAAATTGTTAGAACAAGACTAAGTAAAGAGTTGTATCTTGCAGTTGTTGTATTAATCGCTTGAAGTTTCTGGAAAAAATTATGCTCTTGATTTTTTTTGTCACAAACACGATAATCATAATTCAGTTGCATCGTGGATCATAGTAATATTCCTTGACTGTTTACACAAGGAAATTTATCCTCCAATTCTGACATGTCAGTAATATTAAGAAAAGCAACTTGACTTTTTTTTTTAATTATGTCTTTCATAAGTATAAACAACTGCTCAATTTTCTTTTAAATCTTTCACTGCAAGTTGCAACATAATCTCATTTTCTTGCCTTTTCATTTGCTACTGTTACTGTTTACTGTGGGGTCTCCTCTTTAGTCAGTGTTACAAGATTATTGGAGTGGGGTTTTGAGCCATGTTCACCAGTGTTCAGGTCCTGTATATTTTTTTTAAGATTTAATAAATTTAAAAAAGTGATTTCAATATTTGTGGAATTTATTCATATTGTTATGGTTCTTGCTATGTCCTTTGTAGATAATCTCCATGTTGTAGAGTTCTTTGATGATTCTTGATGCGATTTTCCATAATCAGGCTGCTACTTCTAGTATTACCAAATATTGCTTCTGCAGAAGCCCTTTTACAAACAGCAAGGCTATTTTAAATCTACAGTCAGAGTAGCTCGTACACTTACTGACGCTCAGCCATAGATCATCTAGTGGGTTCAGTTAAAAGGTTTTGTAAAGTTTTGAAAATTCTTCCTCACTTAATAGATATTATTAACAGTACATACAGTGGGAATTCCAGCTAGAAGTGTAATATTTTCCAGAACAATAAAATACTTTAAACCATGCTTGCTCTACATCTTTTTTCCATAGCAAACGTTTAAGATCTTAAAGGCCGATTTTGCCACATCTTTTGAAATTACAGACATTTGTGTGCAGTTGGAGAAATGGAAATTTCCTAAGATCATACACCTAATAATAAACGTAATGATAGACTGATAATGTCTAGGGGTTGAAGGAAAAAGTCCAGAGTAAACTTAATTTTGGGGCATTATTCAGGACTGACTGCATACAACATTTTTAAAAGTAACGTAGGAAAAACTTAAGAGTTTACTCAGTAGTACATGCAATAGAAAAAGTATTTTTAACTTTGATTTAACTCATTCTTGTAGTAGGGTTTTGGGGTTTTTTTTCAGTGCATGTATCATTAGCATCCCAAAGAATTGTGTGCAGCAAAGAACTGTCCCTGTTTTGGACTGTGTCTGACTACTGGGTTTAGTCCCACTTTGGAGGATGTGGGGGAAAGGTGGAATGGCTTGAGTCTCTCTTACCATTTCTTTTTTACTCAAGTTGAGCATCAAACCACTGTGATTTTTGTTTTCACCAAGATATGCTGTTAGAAACATACTTCCTCTTTCTCCTCTATTACAAATATTGTGGTGTTTTGCATAATTACTAAAGTATATTGCCTTTTCAACTGGATGCTAGAAAGATGCAAACACTTAAGGACCCTACAAGGTCAGAGCATACAAAGTTCTCACTGTTCTTCCTAGGCACATGGTTTCTTTTCTTGTTCAGAGATAAGGTGGTGCCCTTGGTCAATAAATGCATCTTTTAAAAAAGGCTGCTTGTGATGTACTAGGGCAAAATCAAAATAAAAATAATACAGTTGTTTACCATGTGATAAGTGCAGAAGAGTTGCATGGGTAACAATTTTTCAAATTAAGTTCCTGCAGTCAAATGCCAAATCCCATCCAAGTGGCCTGATTTTCAGTGGTGTTGATCACTGTCAGTCCAACAGATTTAGGTGTTTCTGAGGCACTGAATTCCAAATGTTTTTGTTGTAAAAATTTCTTCCTGTAACAGGATTCTGTTTGGACATACAGCATTCTGCATTCTTCTTAATATTTTACTTCATATATAACACGGAGTAATGCGACTGCCCCAGGAACCTTTGGAAGGTTCACATTATATATGTATTCAGATATGACATTTTGTTGGTTTTAATTTTGGCTTCAGGCATATTATTTAGCACTTCCGTACTGTATACAATGTTAATAAAAGTTTAAATTTGTTATATGCAGAACTTGTATGGCCAGTGTACTAAATTCATAGCCCTTTTGGGCTTGTGCTTTCATCAAATGCCTATATTAAGGTAAAGGGGTAACTCAGTATACACATGATTGCTCTTCCATGAATGAATCCAGAACAAAGAAGTAATTTTTGTTTTTAAAGATACAACTTCTATCATTTAGACTGCTGAGAGAGAGCATTATCGATGGGGGAGCTGGTAAAAAGTATTTCTGAAACACGCAGATAAGGCTTTTCTTCTGCCAAGAGTCATGGTAATTTTTGGTTTGCAGGGGGAAAAAAAAGCCAACTTCTCCTCTTCATTTAAAAGTATATTCTGCAAACTTACAGCTATAGGAGCAGGGCTGACTTTGAATAAGCAAGCTATGATGGATTTAAATAATGTTTAAATATTAGATGGATAGGAAAATGTATGTGGCATGCACACACTGAGAGGTTTAAATGATGATAGGACACTGAACATACAAGGAAAAGAAATACTGTAGAGTCACAGCAAGGGATTAATAACAATACACTTAATATGCTTGCAAAAAAGGTGTATTAAAAGCTGTGTGCACAGTGGGGACTTAAATGATTAAAAATAATAATACATTTGCCTTGGAAGTACTAAGTATTCTATATGTAGAGAGCAGGGATTTAAATAATAATACTATTAATAATAGCAGCTCATGGAGATGTGGTTGCTAGCACTACATCCTAATTTTACCTTTCTAAATGAATTTGCTACAGAGGAATCTAGCATTGTTTGCTGAGGCTAATAACAGAATTTCCCTTTCCTACACACATATGCTTCCATGGAAAAACAACAAAGAACTAGATGAAGAGCTAGCTTTTTTCCTGAGTCTGTCACATGTGTGCATACGCACGCGCACACGGACACACACATACTCACTCTCTCCTGGCCTGCAACCCTCAGCACATTTTACAGATATGCTTCCTACTTAATTGCTATGCTGGAATCTCCTAATACCTTTTTGAATTAAGTTAGATATCTACCAAGCGATAGTTTGCGATATATGTGCACTTGTACACATGCGTGTATGTGCGTGTGTGTATATCTATAAAAAAAATATGAATAACTGCTGTGTCACGTAAAGACAAATAATTACAGTCTCTCAAGGAAAAGTTTGCAGTAGTGTTTGCAGATATTATATATATTCCTACTTCTGTCTGAGGAGTAAAGAAATTTCTCTGCTGAATAGCTGTTAGTATCTGTTTTACAAGATTTACTCATTTTCAGGTACCTAATGTAGCTGCTAGCATGCATGCACGACAATACAATTTATATGGTAAATGGAACCAAATAATGGCTTCACTGAATGTTATGGCTGCACTGAAGGGAAATGTCACGGTAAATAGCTGCCAAATTATGGATCATGCCGAAGTGTCACAACTGCACTAAAGACAAATAGCACTAGAGGCTATTGCCACTGTGACGCTTTTGAGTTATGAAGAAGAGGAGCAGCCTGATGTGAGCCTCTTTGTGTCCTCATTATAGCAAAGGGTTACTGGTGCAGTGTACAAGAAAACCTAGTCCTACGTGGTGGCTAGTTATTAATCTGTTCTTTTCGAATCTAACAGCTGTAGCAAGCCAGAAAATCTTTTCCTTGCTTTATGAATACATACACACACACACAAACAAAGAAAAACGTGCAGGTTTTATGAATGTAAATGTGTACGGGAAATGACTGGTAATGGAAAAATGTTGTAATAAAATAATCTAATCAAAGAATATTATTAAATTTAATATCATATGTGTCTGAAAGCTTTAGTTGCTTCTTATGCAGATAGATGTGTGAAATATAAGCAATAATGCACTTTCTGTCTTTGTAAAGACTTGAGTAGTAAGGACATTACCAACTAAATTGCTTCTTCTAAACTGAAGTGTGTCCCGGTTTCTTTCATTTTAATGGGAGGGTAATAAAGATGAAAGACTAACATTTTAACTGATGGATCCCTTAAGCTACAGAATCGAAATTTATTGTATTTTGAGGGAATATGCTAAATCCTGAAATGTGGAAAGAAGCAGGGAAATCCCAGGTAAAATAAAAGCAAAGTAACTTTTATATATATATATATATATACGACATAGTTTTATGAATGGAAAGCTATATACTGCTCTTAAGATGAGAAAACAATTTTGGTCTCTCTTTGGGGCAAAAAAAAGAAGGAGGGGAGATATTTGGAGGGAGAAAAAAAAAGATTTGAAAATGGAGGGCCATTGCTCAGCAAGCAGCCTCTTCTTTCTAGGATCACTTTTCAAACCTTGCCTGCAGTATTCACGGAAGTGAGTTTGATGCTCTGCACACTATTGTACACACCACAAACGCACCATCCATAATACAGCACAATTGTCAGTTGCTGTTTTGCAGAGGGACTAGGGCTGAACAATCATGGTGGATAAATTACTTTTCTATTCTACAGCAAGTGGCCTTCCTACCATGTGAAGCTTAAGGTCATTGGCAGGGCAGCGAAGGGGAAGCTTATATATTAGTTAACTCTAATGCACTAATAGTGTTCAGATAGAGGAACTATACCAATTAATTACAGTTAGGTTTGTTCTTCGAGATGGGGGGTGATGACCTGAAGAGTTAGTGTGCTGAGATACATTCATGTGTATAAATATACATATATATACACACACACACACGTATGTTGCTTACTTGCTACAATATTCTTATAGGTAACTTGCTTTTCTTTTTTTTTTTTACTATCTGCATTTCAATGTTCATCATTGCAGGAACCCAGATTTCAGAAACAATAAGATATTCTAAAAAGATTTTTAAACTTTAGCAACACATTCTGCTCACAAAAATTAGGTCGAACATCCTTGAATGGCAATTAACATGCCCAGGATTTATTTTATGTACAATGCAGTGGCAAGTAGCTGCTTCTTATTAAATGAAAATCCTGTATTATGTACTTCAGGAACATTCCAACTAATGAGTATGTAATGTCCTTAGTATAACACAGAACTTCTTTTTGTGTTCACAACCACAAGATGCTGGAAACTTGACAAATGATATCATTTAAGACAGATGCCTGCCTTAGGGACCTGTTTTTTGGCTTCCTGTTTCTGGTTTTTATTTCAATAACATTTGTAATTGCCACAGGATCTGTACCTGTCTAGTGTTTTAACCCCTTCACATATACCCCATTGCATTAACTCCTTGGGTAGGTACTAGTCAATCTTTTTTTTTTCTTCTTTTTCTTTTTCTTTTTTTTTTTTCCTTCCCAGCTGGTGTGTTCTTCCTGCCTCTCACAAGCACAGATACACACTTAAATTAAAGCTGGCCCTTATTAGACCAGATGAAATGGTAGCATTAGAGGGGTAAAGGCTTACTGCACTAGCTGTTTTTCACTAGTGTGAAACCATATGTAGACCAGACCAAAGGGAAAGAATAAGAAACTGACGGGTATGTGGGTATGGCCTGCTGATTCTCAGCCAGTGACAACAACATTTTGGTACATGGCCTAGGCATACAATACCTTGATCTCAGTTATACTTTCCATTGTATATCTGCCCCGCCCCCCCCCTTCCCCTGCCCCGCCCCCCCTCCCCCTTAAATTCACATTCTTTACTTAGGTTATAGAGCAGGAGGATTTTTGATATCACTGCAATTGATGCCAGTTATAAGGTGGATTTTGGTGGTGCTGGTTCAACACAAGTTGTAAGTCTATGCTGTGCCTCCAGCACAGCCTGCTTCAAGTAAAGCCCTTATCACAGGACAATAGCAGTTTTCAGCTCCCCAGGCGCTCAGCACGGATCCTGGCAGACTGCAAGAAAACTTACTGCAATCCAGAGCAACCCAGAGGATTTGTTGGTGGTTTATAGCATATTCTCTTTCTGTTTGGCTTGTTTGTAGGTCTTGCAAAAAGCCATTACAAACAGGCTGTGTACAAGAAGCTTACATGGTTCTGCATAGGGGAGTTTTCATCGCGAAACTACTAAATCTTACACAGTCCTGTAGTAACAAATAAGGGCTTGGAAAGAGCCTGAGTTCTTGGCACCTATTCTGCAGGTGAGAATTTTCTACTTGTCAGAAGCACTTAGCTCTCCTGGACTTGGAGTGTGTTCTGGTATAATTTTGAAGCAAAATCTTTACATTCAAGACTTTTGTCATAGGACATGTAGTCTCATTGCACCGGTACTCTTAAGCCAAGCTTACCCTGTGAAGTGTTGAACAACCTTACCTTTCTTCAGAACTGGAGCCAAGAACTTTGAAAACCTCAAAAAATGTCTCTGTTTACTGTGGGACCAGACAGCACATCATGCAAACATACTCTCTGGGCTTTCTGTAAGAGAAGGAGGAGGAAGTCTTTATCTTCCATCACAAGTGGGAGGTCAAAAGGACCAAGCAAGTGCCAGACCAAAGTCACTTCTGCTGTTCTAGAGTATGTTTTCAGAGGAAGTAGGCAGGCGCACAGATCTCATTATGTATTACAAGGATCTGTGCACAGGCTTCTTGCGTGCTGTCTTAAAACCATACCCCTAAGGGGCTAATTCACAAAGGGAATAGAAGGAAATCTGTATATTTTCTGGAAGCAGTAAGACATGACATGCAGCGCAGTTCTGGCTGATTACAGCATGCCTCAGGTGAGCTGGGAGGCACAAGGCCGCAAGCCAAGTGATTTCAACGACCCAAGAAAGAGAACTCCACAGAACTCCATTGTGTGGCATGTCTGATTGCTACAAAAGAAAACACTCCGACTTCATTCGTGTTGGCATGGCATTATTGGCATGACTGTTTCTGGCAGCCTATCAGAAAGTTTTATTTGCATCCAGAGTTTTGAAAGCCATTTCATTATTGTTAAACAGGGATAACACTGAGAACTTCAGATTTATTTGCCCCTTGACACCTGTGTGCAATCCCTTATTGAAGCCCTAATGAGAGGTTCTCCTTGGGTTGCATTAACTTTTGAAATAAGCCCTGCATACAAGCAGCATAATGTACCTTTCCTCCCTGCCGAGGGTGTGGCAGGAGTAGCCAGAAGGAAGTGAGTAAATTATGTGATTTTTCCTGTATTCTCGGTAATCAAGATTCAGAGTCAGTTGATCATTTGACTTACTGAGCTGGGAAACCTCAACCTGCTATCACAAGTGCTTACAAATAAGAGAGATACTGAGTCATTTTCCTCTTCTAGGAATGTAAATGAGGAATAAAAGTAACATTCTTGAAATTGCCTAAAAAAACATCTCAAAGGAAAACCTGGCTCTTCTTTCTCTGTGTGTGTGTGTATGTGCATGTGCACGCATGCTGCTGGAAAAAGTAATGCTAACACAGACCTGCCTAACCTCAATTTGAAATGAAATTTCCCAGGGCCTCCAGATAACTCCTAAAGTCTTGGGAAATTCGGTGTCTTCACAGTCACCGATGTTGTAAGAGTTATGGTGGCAACAGCAACAGCTTTGCAAGTTCTGAGCTTTCTGATGATGGGTGGTGGCAAAGCAAGCCTTGCTCAAGAGAAACTGCTGAAAAGGCAGCCCTCCAGTTCTCAGGTATTCTCTAATTGAATTCAAGTGTGAGAGACAGATCATTGTCCATCCTAGTTTAAAAAACAGCTCTCCCCCTCACTCCTAAAATCTTGGCTTATTCGATAGCTATTCTTCCCTTCCCTTCTCCCTCTTTCTCTCTGCCTCCCTCCCTACTCCCAATAAAAAAAAAAAAAGGTGAAATAATCATAGAGGGGGGAGGCTGCTGGAAGTGTTTCAGGCTTTTCTCACCCTTTGCAGGAGGAAAGTCAGCTATCCTTGTCTTGTAACATGCCTAAACCTAACAAAGCACATGGAGTTTTGCCTATAGGCTGTGCAACAAAATTTGTGTAGATTTATCACAAATATATACAGTTTCCATTTTACCACAGAAACAGACATAATTTTTGTTTTCAATATACAAGATCTTTTCTAGTGAGATGGGGAAAACAAAAACAACCCACCAAGGACTCTTTCCACCTGTATGATTTCATTTGCAATGTCTTTCGTTCTATCTGTTAACACTACAGTTTGATGTGGTGAGGCTGCTTCTCATGCATTTCTTCCTTTCTTGTTTGTGAAAAGCTGACATGTTCAGCAGTCACAAAATACACATGATGGTGTAAAGACAGAAGAGCCAAATATTCCTCTTTTTCCACAAAGCTGAAATTGTAGCAGTACAATACAGTTCAGCAGTGATTCACGCGGTATGAACCAGATCCTATAAGGTGAATGGAGAGCTCTGGATAAAACACACTGTACAGACAAAGGTTGTATCTAGCAGAGGCAAAAAAAGGATGGTGGTGGTGGTGGTGGTGTGTTCAGGTGACTGGAGGAAAGCCAAGGTTTGTGCTTCATCTCAGAACAGTTCAACAAGTAACAACAGGCTTTTTATCTCCCCTGTGTAAATCAGCTACACTCCTAAATCTAACAGCAGTACTTCACATATACACTGCAGTAAGAGCTAATGCCAGTGTCCTTGCTCTCTAGATCCTTTTCTTCTACCTTCCTGGCATTATGTCACATTTTCAACTAATTACAGACAAATTCAAGGTGGGAAGATGAAGGCAATTTCTTTGCTTCCAGAAATACAGCAAGGACTTCACCTGTCGTATATAAATGGCAGTAGTACCTCTTAAAGCTTTCAGTAAACAGAATGTTGATAGTGTCTTCATAATGGCTGGAGGGAAATGAACTGAACACAGTTATTCAGGCTTAGACATTGTTGGGACTTCCCAGCATAATTTTTCCAGAGTACTACTGACATCCACACTTATCCAAACAATGGAAGTTTCTCGATCCTTGAAAGCTAGCCATACTATATTGGAGGGGACACAGAGAATGGTACTTTTCCAATGCTTTCCTACCTGTCACACAGGAAGTGGAAAGGTTGAACAACCCCCAGTTCTGACACTTGTACATCAGGCAACATGCACGAAGGTCTGAGCGATTTCAAAGAAAACAAGTATATTTGCACTAAAGAACCCACCTCACTCTAAGAAGATACAGTCTTAGAGCACTGTGAGTGATTTGGGCTTTTTGTTCAACTCTGTATTTAAAAAAAAGCCCCAACCCTAAGACTCAGTCTTATCCTCTGTCCCAGGGCTACCCTGGTTCTGCGCCTGGCAGGCTGGCTTTGCTCTGAAGTACATCAGCTCTCCATACCTTGTATATTTTAATGCTGACACTGATCTTCAATCAGCATTGCCCTGGTCTTCCAGTAAAAAAATATGCCCAAATGTCCAGGTTTCCAAATGAGATACAAATACTGAACTTTCTGAAATTTACTGATAGTATTGAACTCCTTTACTGCATGTGAGCTGTACCAATGAGACACAATGGAAACAGGGTTTAAGACTCTTGACAGCGAAAGTAACTCTTTGCACTTGCCACTCCACAGATGTCTCAGCTGGATGGTCTGTACACTTCCTGAGAAGAACACAAGTCCTCTGCTTGCTCACTCAGCATAATGAAAAGAAGTGATGGGATACTCAAAGTCAGGTCAGTCCACCTTTTGTCATACGTAGCTGTTATTACACAGATGTCACAGCAGCAGGTGCAAAATAAATACCTGGATAATGGAAACCATTTGCTTTGTCTTTAGCCACAGGCATCAGGTCTGATTTACTGGTGGCTGGCAGCTAGAGAGCATGGGAGAGCCAGGTCCCTAGAGCCAGACTTGCCTTTACATGCTCAGAAATGGGAAAAGATAGCCACAGTCGAAGCTGCTCTGGAGTAGACTGTCTTATTTTTCTCCCATGCCCTCCTCCCCATGCTCCCTACTGTTCTGCCAAAGCAGGGAGATTTAGAAGAGCCATGAATCTATGCTTACGCGCTGCCCTTTCATCATTTGGACCTTGGTGGATGTACACAATCTGGAGCAGTCTTTGCTCAAGGCAAACAAAGTAAAGGAGGAGAGTGACATTTCAGTCTTTCATTGCAGAGTCATGCAGGTCACTCGCTGAAATTATAGACACCAGCTCCAGCAATGTTAGCAGCCAACTTCAGATTATTAACCATCCTTTGGATAGCAGTACATTTATGGTGCCAGCGCAAAGAGAATTCCTCCAAATTACAGGGTGTCCTAACACAGCCGGTCAAACCACATGGACCTCTAGATGCAATAAGCAGTGTAATTAAGTCTGTTTTATCATTTGTACTTTCCTAGCAGCACTCAAAATACATTCTCAACCACTGGATGCTGTACTTTGCATCAGGCTATGAAAGGAGATAAGAGCGAAGAGTGCCTGAACAATAGCTCATTAAGAAGACCTCAAACATTTTCTTTTATTGCATTATTTATGTTTTGGGTGATAATAAAACATTATTTCCAGGGCAAAGTGCACTCAAGAAGCTTATTGGCCTGCAGGTGGTTTCATCTGATTAGATTTAGAAGGGAGAAGGCTGCAGAAATTTCTTTTACCTGCTGCTTTCCTGAGACCTGGGTTTTTTTCTTCCCCTCATCAGGCCATGCATTGTCAATACCACTGAGATCCACCAAACTTCATTAGCCCCTTCAAATATTTCTGGGAAAGGCAATGACCATTTTTTTCCCCTAAGGCTCTAGAAATTCTTCTTCACTGCAATGATCACTGGCATCCTTGGTAGGATCCATTTTTTTATATAATGGCCTTCTGCATACAAGCAAGCAAAGAGGACCTAAATGTTTTGATTCCTGTGGAAAGATCATAAAGATGATGTCACACAAAAGAGTCCATATTAAAAAAACTTGACCAAAAATAATAATAATACAGATAATGGTCATGAATGCTTATTCCCATTTCTTAAATTGTGTTTTATACTTGGTCTAGCACAGCATTAATTACAGTTTTTCTTGGTATTCTTTCTTTATTCTCCTACAGAGCCATTCTCATTGTGTAACTCTGCTGCAGTATGTTTTGTTACCTGTGTGAAGATCCAAGAATAAATTTTGGCCCAGACCATGGAATGTTCACTCACTTTCAAAACGTATGTAAAAGAACTGAAACTAATTAACTGAAAACTGCAAGTGCTGAGGATTTCTTGTTTATTATAATGCATCTCCCATCTCTTTAGGTTTTCTTTCTGTTGCTTCTCTGCTATAAACATAACACTATTAAATCTAAAAAGGAAAAAAAAACCCACAACCAAAAGCCAAAGTACCAAAGCTGCAAGAGGCAGGGGGGATAGAAACAAGAACATGGGAGAATTTGGGTTGAAAATAGAGGCTATGCCACTTTAAGAAGTGGATGCCAGGTCTGCTTCTTGGTATGGAAAGGGACTCTAACAGATTTCATAGGCTGTGAATGGATCCCCATGTCTGTATGTAAGAACTGATTAGGAGAACAGACAACTAGAAAGAACTGCTCCTTGTGCTCTTTTAAGCCCTGAAAGTGTCCACTAAATATGCAAATGTGGAGAAGAATGGCATCTTGATGCTAAATGAGAAAGCATTGTTTAATAATTAATATAAAGTAAAAATACTTTCATTATCTGCAAAACTCTAGTAGCTAGAAAAACAAAGAAACATGGGGAGGACAAAAGATTTCTGATTTTCAATATCATAGGATTAGTTTGACTGTATATACTATTCACTGCCTTTCTGAATTACAGATCACCGAGATCTCCATCCAGAAATACAAAGTACTGGTATTCATCTTGTCAATGATATATACTTAGAGGGCTATTTCTCTAATTGATGGCTTCATCATTCAATTCAAGATGCATAAGGACAGCTGTTGTTATCTAACGCTAACACTAACTATCATATGTTCCTATTGTTCCACACTTCTTTACTTGTCAATAGCATCCAAGATATCCTATCTAAATCTGCAAGATAGCAAAAGGAAGGTGCATTATTTGTTGACTCCACACATCACATTATTAAATGTTTGTGAGCAACCTGCACATCTCTCCACTGACATCTTTAAGTATTCAATTAAAATTGGACAAGAGAGTACACCAATACAAATAAATACTCAGTTAAATGAAAGCTTTGCATTGAATTCTTAAAGTATTCTAATTCAGGTGCTTGCTAGCAGGCACTCAGTTGAAATCAGGACAGTGATGCGAGTGTGAGAATGAACTGTGTATAAAAGGGAAGAAGGCAGATTGCTTTATGGTGGAGTCATGGCAGAGGGGAGAAGCATTTCCTGTCAAACAATACAGCTAAGCAGGGAAGGAGAACCCTATTATATGGATGAGTGGGGCCGGCAATGGCATCTTGTCATTCTAACTTGTATAAGTAAGCAAGCTTAATTGCTCCTTGTCTTTTCAAGATGACTTTCCACCAACAATCTCATTATCACACACATATGTTTATTGCACATATCGAAGTCCCTTCACGCAGACCTGAATGCAATGAGGAGAGCAGCAATATTACATTATCTGGTAACATTGTTTTTCCCCCCTTTTTTTTCTTTTTTCTTTTTAACCAGATGGATGTGACCTGCCTTCTCCTTCTGTGACTAACAGGGTGACCAGAGGCAGTGGAATGTACACCAGGATTGGAAAGAATAAAACCAAAGGGAAAGCAAGCTGTCAAGACCACAGTGTACTGAAGAGGAAAAATGTAAACATGACTTCTCTTTACCAAGATTAATATGTAAAGTTAACATGTTTGTCATGGAATATATTAATATGTATGTTTTCCCATTGTGTAGATCTTTTCTTATATTACTTATTAGAAAGGAATATAATCACAATGATGGGGCAAGAATGCCACTTAAAAATTAGGTGATGCCCAGTCAACATAATATAACCACTACAGTGTCATTTCTGATTTAGATGTGGTGATATCAATGTAATTGCCGCTGGGAAGAAATTATAATGGCCGTTAATGATAAATAAAATTACGAGAAGGAGGATCCTCCTTCACATATAATTCCAAGCAAAATTCAACTGCTGACTTCCTTAAGCACTCAGTGCCATTCATTGATGAAGAGGAAATAGGCGAGTTTTGTGTAGCTGCATGGCCATAAGAAGTGCACTGTCATTTCCCAAGCCAAGCATAGACGCTACAGATCTAACAAGATTTCACCACACTATTTCCACTCAGAGAAGATGTAGTAATGAAGCTTACACAAAGTGAATCTTAACCCAAAGTTTGCATTATTCTAATAGAAGCACTGTAGCTAACAAACACAAAGATAAGCAAAAATAGCGTAAAGGCAAACATACAATTATGTGTGTGGATACTTTTCAAAGCCCCTACTCCAGCCTTGTCTCTGCAAACACAGGTAGCCTTAAACCATGGATCAAAAGACCTTCCTACATTTGTTTTATATCATAAATGTGTCAAGAATGAGCTACATGAAGCATCATTCAGCCACTACACATGGCTTGTTAGCCTAGCTGAGAGCACCTTTCAATTCCTTCACACGTTAAAAGCCAGGAAACCAACATTTGATTACTAGTTCTACATTAAGATCAAAGACCGTATCTTCCCATCTGTGAGGAGCGAGAGCCCGGTTCTTTTCTCTTCACTCTGCAATTACAGAAGAATCAAACCACAAAATCAACATTATACTCCACATCCCATGAATAACACAACTCCAGTCTGTAAAAGCACAAAGCACCCAGTATAGCATACATACATACATTTTTTTTCCTAGGCTTCTTGGAAAGAAGTACTTCACAATGTTACCAGTGTGCAGCTACCCAAAACTCAGAGACTACTTGATCCACAAGCATTATCCTAATGTATAAAAACCCAACACCTCTTAAAGGGGGAAAATACCACATACTCGCCATTTACTCTTCATTTGGTATCTTCAAAATCAGCTGGTAAATGGTTGTGTAAGGGTTTAATTAAAACAATGTGTTAAATTAAATCTTCAGAAAAGATACAAGCAGTATTGGTCAGCCTGTTATTTCATTATCATAGCTAGTTTCTTGTTAGTTAAAGTTTAAAAGTAGAAATAAATAAAAATCAGCCTTAACCTGGAAAATAAACCTGTCCACTTTCAGATGACACTGATTTACTAATTCAGTTCTAGCTGATGCAAGCACTTCTGTAGGTGGTTTACTCTTGGGCACATATAGCCCAAGAGGGCAGGGGCAGTGAATGAAAAGAAGGTACAAAAATGAATAATGTGTTACATGCCTTATAATGTATAGCAAATTAACACAGAGAAGGCCCTAGTAAAACATCTGAACCACCAGTCTAGCATTTTGAGGTATGTAGGATTTTCTTTTTTTTTCCTTTTTTTTTGGTGGTCTGTTTTACTACAGGGTATGTCAAAGGAGTGGAAAGATCTGCCAAACCCCAGCTAATTGTTTTGGCTCCTTTGCATGAAGATTATTTGCTGATAAATTGTTGCAGACACATTTAGACAACAGGTTTTTATAGGATGCCTGGTGCTCTTTATAATGCAATTAGTTTTATTTACTATATGCTTTTTCTTATGCATTGTTGTTCTTTTGCTGGCAAACAATAATGATGAAATCTGCACCCTTCAAGTGACTGAATTTGCCCTCACATTTCCTGGACTGGAGTGAGCTTTCAGGAACAGTCATCAAAAGAAAAGGCCTACCTAATGTTTAGCAACAGGAATTTTATTTTAGTGCCTGTTTTATATTTAGGAGAGTTAGAAGAAAAGAATGTGGACTGTGTTGGATCTTATTCATTTACCAGCTTTGCAAAAGATGCTAGGAGTACTGTTTTATAAAAAGCAAAGTATCTTGATGTGCTCCAGAAGAACTGCAAACAAAAGCCTTCCCGTGAATTCTCATGTTGAAAGACTCCTTGCAATAACTACACAAGCATGCTTGCTAGTTAATGAAAAAACACCATTTCAGGCACCTTCAAACCTCTCCTCACCAGCAGGGTACTAAGGAAGCAAGCTACCTAAGGACCCCAGGTGTCTGTCTTTCTTTCAACAGCACTAAGGTTCTCCAGGCAATAAGGTTCTCCAGATGCGTGTCTTTTTCTGTAGGACATACACCTGACCTCAGGTACTGAAAGGT
Source organism: Falco rusticolus (assembly GCF_015220075.1). Taxonomy (NCBI): domain Eukaryota; kingdom Metazoa; phylum Chordata; class Aves; order Falconiformes; family Falconidae; genus Falco; species Falco rusticolus. The sequence continues at coordinate 68,138,184 of NC_051189.1, read as the reverse complement.
GGTATATTCCCAGTTTACCTTTAAGCTGTGCTGGCACTTGCATATGAGATATCCCTCCCATGTACCATGCAGGACCCAGTCTGGTAGATGTCCGAATAATCCAGCCCTGAAAGAGAAGTGATCTGAGCACCTCCCTGAGATGAAGGCAGATAAGGTAATTAACCTCTTCCAAGCTGATTCAAATAAACACTTTTTAGAAGTGCCCTAACCACAAAAATATGGGACCTATTTCTGAATAGGGATATCCCTTTTTGAAGCTTCTCTGCTTGATATAAATTACATTATATGTAGTAGGAGCCAGAACTCAGACACCCTACTCCTGACTACACCCTGAAGTCACTTCCTTTCTCACTAGCTGTAATGCTTTCCCCTGCGATACCTTATTTTCTAGGATCTCTGTTGCACAAAGAGCAGAGGCACTGCTCTGCAGCCTGAGAGTCCTGTTGGCACAGAATATGGTTCAGAATTTCCCAGTCTGCTACCACTGCCTGAAAGCACCTGAAGCTTCGCATCTGGATATTTACAGGAACATCCAGATCTTGATCCACTCATTCTTAGTACCTGCACTTGATGCAGAAGGTATTCTTCACCTTCCAGAGCAGGCTCTGGGTCTTAGATGTGCTCTGGATATTAACTAGCTTGGGAAACAAAGCACAAGTCTCCTGTCTCCCATGTGACCATGCTAACCCCTGATCTGAACAGTCTGTTCAGGTTCGCTCATTCTCCCTGACTTAGTAAATGTTTGTAAATCCCACGTGAAACATCAGCAAGAGACCTTGGAAGAGCCCCACCCCAAAGTCAGTTATGCAGTGTGCTGTGACAGCCCTTGGTGGCTCAAGCCAGGGATTAAGGATCGCTGTGGCTTTCCCAGGTGAGTCAGCAACAGGAATTTCTTTGGGAAGAGTGCAATTACCAGGGCTGGAATTTAACCAGAATTAACACCCAGCTCCTGTGGAAATTCCCATCCTTAATAATGACTGCCAGTCGGGACCTTGGGTTTACACCTTGCTGGGAAGACAGCAAGTGGGTGTCTTCAGCGGAGCACCTGCCCCAGGGACCGGGTGTGGGCGGAGCGGCGGGGCGTGCTGCCTGCTGGCTGGCCTGCGCCCCTTTCAGAAGAAGCTCTCTGCCGGCTTCCCCCAAAACACCTGTCTCACCCCAGCCTAGTTCAGGCTAGTAACTCCCACTGGAATTTTTTTTAACCACAGGCCATAGTACTGTACAATTATAAAAGTACTGTATAAAAGATTCTTAGTCGTACGTGCCAAAGAAATGCTCAGAGGCCCTGGAAACTTGGTGCTTCTCAGCTCTTTCCCATATGCTCTGTGACCAATTTGAAGTACAAGTGTGGAGATGGACCAAACCATCTCCACGCCTTCCCTGACCTCATATTCCAGAGGCAGACCTTTCTAGGAAAAGCATTTCCCTTTGGCCACTGCTGACCGATGGGTATGGCCTGCAGCAGGGAGCAGTAGAGCAAGCGCCTCAGTTTCCCTGCGCTGCTGCTTGGCGCGCCTTGTGCGGCCTCTGGCCCAGCCCTCTCTGCTCATGTGGCGCCGCTCCTCAGGGGGAGGCAGAGGCCTACCTGTGATCGCGGAGTGCTGTGGGGATAAAAATGGATAGAAAAATAGTATTTATAGCTCACAACAAAACGTGATGAGCCAAAAAACAACCCCCTCTGTTTGAACCCCTGTGTTACTTTCAAAGAATCAACAAAATCTAATGAGCAATTATTATTGTACATCTCTCTTACATTCCTAATGGAAATAGTTGCACAGATTTCAAAACCTCTTCCTCTTCCTGAACCTGAACCTGGGTAATCTTTGCTTTGAAGTACCTTATTGCATGTATGTGAGCTCAGATGGGTGAGTGAGCTGGCATAGGACACACATTGGCAAAAGGGGCTAACTAAATGAAATGTAAAGTGAGATTATTTCTCCTGAGCGAGGGCCTGATTCAGCCCAAACAAGCCTGAAACATCCCTAACTTTAAGCAGGCACTTAAGCGCCCTGCTGAAAGAGAAAGGGGGAATTGCTTGCATGCTTGGAGTGAAGCACACGGAGTTTTAAGTGCTTTGTGGAATCCCAGCCTAAACTAATAGCATTGTATTTCTTGCTCATGGAGAACAAAAGCAAGCCAGTTTGGGATCACTCTGACCTAGATGCTATCGGAGGTTAGGCAAAATGACTGGTCAGACCTGTCAGGACTAAACAGCTGCATCAAGCAATGGGGGGGGAGGTCTGGGGGGAGGAGGACAAATAGAGAGACAGAGGAGGAGGAGGAAAAGATGGAAACTGCGTGTCCTGAATACGTATGAACGTGTGTGTGTGTGTGTGTGTGTGTGTGCGTGCGTGCATGCTGCAGCTGAAACTCGGGTCTTATCATTTGCATACATACAGATCACCGGACATCTTTCGAACAACCTTTCAGAAGCAACCTTATGGCACGATGACTCCCATGCTCTCAGCACTCCTTGGGCTCCATTTCCATAAATTACAGCACAAAAGGATAATAGCCTGTTAGCAGTCCCAGTATTGTGTGACATACAAAGCACCAAAAGCAGGAGTATTTTCCTTGCCATCCTGTGCCCCTTTTGTGAACCAGGTGTAGCCCCACTTGCAAAATGTGGTAGTGTGCCAGCAGTTTCTGACCTGATTGCAAAGCTAACTACAGCTAGTTTATCATGGCAGGCTAATCAGGATGACAAGGTTGGGTAGGTGACATTCTCCAAAATCTCCAATTCGTTGTTTTGTTGGGGTTTTTTTTAATCCCCTTAGCAATTCATTTTCTGAATAGCAAAGTTTTCCCCAAGAATGTTCCAAAATATAGTCAAGGTTAACCATGCTGTAAGCTTATTCAATATTTATGATTCTTTTTTATTTGTACTAGGACTTTTTGGGGACTCCAAATAGTCCATTAATCAAACAGGGTGACAAAATAGGCCATTTGACAATTTGTACAGGGGCTGCTTTTTATTTTTTTTTTCTGTTCAAGAATAAAGAACCAACTTAACTTCATCAACACTTCCTGATTAATTGTTACAAAGTGTCATCCATAAATTTTCCTTCGATCTAATAATCCTTTCAGAAGACTTAACAATATCCCCAGTGATTTGGGTTTTATTGAGGGCTGAGTTCCTGGAGAAGCAGTGACACAAATAGCTCAAGTGAACTGAGACACCTCCGTGGACAGTCTTCACAGAGTTGACAGTTCTGAAATACAATTATCAGTGTGATCTGCTTAAGAATTCATCATCAGCTCCTGCCTTCTGAAGACTTAAAAAAATACTGAGGCATACAAAGAAAAAGAGGTGATAAGAAGGCATCATTTTCTTCCAGCCTCATAACTGTAAATTGAAGAAAATTATTTTCTTTGCCTGCAGCTCATTGGCATATAGGCAGCATTATATTATAATTTCATAAGCATAAATCCTTTGAATAAATTTCAGAAGAATAACTGAATTAGAAATGCAAGTAAAGTATCTAAAAAACTTAACTGTACTAGGCAGGAAAAACTGGATGCAAGTAAAACTGGCGTGGGGAGATTTACTGTCTGCCTGCTCATCCTCTGTCTGTGAAGGGAATACTCCCCCACTTCTCCCACTAACCTGATCCAGCTAAGGTAAATTTTAAGGAGGAAAAAAAAAAATGTTAATTTCAACCATCATTTCCATACACAGCAGGAAAATGTGAAATCTAACCCACCTTGCTGCCTTCTTTTACAGAATTTCAGCTGTATTTCATCATTAATTAATCCTGGAGATACAACAGGCTTGGGGTTTGTTGTAATTATTGTTATTTGTTTATTTATTAGTAGTAAGCATATGGGAGATCAAAAGCATGCCTCCCAACTGTTCCCTAGCAACAAGTCAGTCAGTTATTCATACCGAAGTCACCCAACCTTCCCACAAAGTGAATCTGGGATGCAGCTCTCCCCCGTTGCCTTCCTTGCCCCATCCCATGGGCCAAGGGATGCTGTGGAAGCTGACGGTCTCCAATGTCCAGCCAGGTGAACTGCACAAGTGTCTGCTAACGGGCAGATATAACTCACCTTTTCTGAAAAGCCCTGGGGAAAGGCTTGATTTTATAGTTGCATCATAAGATGATTGCAAGTCAGGAGATCAAAGTTAAGCCCCGTTATTGACTTTCTGTCCAATTTGGGCAAGTACTTGCTCCTCAGTTACCTGCCTGCCTTTGGGAATTTAGGCTCTTGTCTCTCTGTGACTCAGTTACTCATCTTTAAAATGGGCATGTTAGTATCATATTCTCCACTACTTTCTTTTCCTGCTTTGTCTGTTAAGGATGTGTATGTTACTATTATGGTACATTTTCAGTTGATTGCTAAGACCACCACCAAATTTGGTGCAAAACTCCTAAGATTTCAATAGGAGAAGGTTCAGTATGAACCTAAGTATGAAGAGCACTAATTACTGCCCAGGTTGTCTGAACTAGTGTGAAACCCACAGAGCATCCCACAGGGACTACAGAGCCAGGAAGGACCCATGGCTCTGCTTTAGTTTGCCCCTATCTGCAGTGTGGATAACCAGATCATCTTTGCTGTCGCCCAGTTTTTGCCGCTGAATATTCTGTGCCATGGGACCTTCTGTGTGGAAGAGATGCAACGCTTCCTCCAGTTCCTCCAGCTGCCATTTAGACTAGAGCCGAAGTATGGCAACACAAACATGTACAGGGCAATCCACAGACATCACAGGGCACAGTGCTTCTATCTTCAACATGCTGAATTAGTATTAATCGGTTACACCATACCTTGAATTTACTGCAGTTTCAACACACAAAACTTACATGCGTTGCACAATGTGGGCTGCTCAGCATGCATCAACCTGAAAGGCCACAGGGGAAAACACAAGAAAAAATTCTGTAATATTTTGTGCTATGGCTCATCAGTGTACTTAGATAAACAGATTTACACAAGTGATGTAAAGTTTATATGGGACTTATGGTATGAATCAGATGGCCATTTAGACTAGACAATAGGAAAATTAGGCTAGAGGGGATCTCAGGAGGTCGTCTAGTTCATCTTGCTAATCTCTGTTTGGATCTCTGTACAGCTAAATTAGTCATGAACATGGCAAATATGGATCCCTTTGCTCCCAATATTACTAGAAGAAACAGCGTATGTGTGCGGGGAGGGTGGGAGGATCAGCTTTCCTAAATAAACTCCATGAGTCTACTGGATGATTTCCAAGGACTCATAACCCTTTTGGACCATAGAGAAATTTCCCTGTAACGCACTGGTCAATAGCTGTAACGTTCTAGCCTCTAATGGGCCTCTCAGTGAGGGCTGCTTTATGCCAGGCTTAAAACCTGATCCCTCAGATATTTTAGCAGATGAACTATTAGGAAAAAAATCACCCAAAAAATCTGTTTCCCTTGGTTTTGGACTCTTCTCCCACTCAAGAATAACTGAATCACTTCTATCTTGAACAATTAAAAATTTTCATTTTGCCAGAGACCAGGCCTGGAACATTTTATCCTGATAAGGAAAGCATTTGGAAATCTCTGAGCAACTCAAAACAGAGGATTAGGATGGAAATGCTCAGCTACGTACTACATACTTAGCTACCACTCTTGCAGCTGCTTCTGTGGCCGGCTGGATCACGCAGTCAGTGAGCACACTCTGAGTCTTCATTGGTTTCACTGAGATTTGGAGGAAAGAGCTCCAGCTTTCTGGTTTTCACATGTTGTGTGGTCAGGACCCCAAAATTAGAGGTTACCTAATTATTAACATCATACCAAATTACTAAGCTTAAATTGATCCTTACCCAGGTGAATCAAGGAGGTAGCCTCATATTTGCAAAATGACAGAAAAAAGTTTTCCAGGCTTGTCTTTAGTAGGAATGTATGGAGGCATGGCTCTTGTCTCCTGTAACTCTTCCCTGTTTCTGCCCTGGCTCCATGGGCATGTGGGGCTAGTAATGTTTTGTGGGTTTAGCTTCCCTGGGGCTGTTGGTGTGCAGGATAGCAACAGAGAAGGCAGCAGTGCCTTAGACTGCATAGTATTTTTCTTGGCTTTTTCTCTTTTGGTAAATGAAGACACTACTTGTATCCATCCCTAAAATTTTCCCACCTGTTGGCCCATGTCTCCTCACACTTTCGTGCCAGGGTACATATATTGGGAGTTGCTGAGGTCCACAGATGAACTGAAGGGGATGCTGCTTTCAGAGAGCATTGTTCTCTCATGTGAGATGTGGAGCCTCGCGCTCTCAGCTCTGGGATACGGGATTTCCACCCTCAGGAACAGCCAAGGTGGTGGCTGTCACATGAAGGTGAATTTGGTGGATCATGAAAAACCATTGCAAATTTTAGGTGCTGGGGGGCTCACACCCCAGAAGTGGGCAAACCAGCCTGTGAGCAGAGAGGGAAAGGGGAACACTTCTGCACACAGACTGAGGCATTGCTGTGAGAGCACCTTGTCACAATAGTATACATACACATGCAGGCACGCGTACAAGCACGGTCGGTGGAATAACTAAATGATGGCAGACAGCTTTCTCCCTGCACACAAAGAGCAACATCTGACCTGCAAGGCATCCCAGCAGTTTTGGCACTAATGGAGACTACAGGGCACCTCAGTTCTCCCCTGCTTGGCACTGCCACATCCAAGCAAAGGTGTGAAGTTTAGCAGGTGGGGTACATGGCTGCAAGCATGAGATACTTCTCATGCTACAAGTTACCTTTTTTTTTTTTTTCCTGGGGAAAAATATTGTCACTTTTTTCATCAATTTAATTAGCTACAATTTGTCTCAGCTTTTCTCTGCAGCATTTGTTTACTTTCTCATCAGGACCAACACAGGCCAATTAGTGTAGTGTAATTGTTTAACCTAGTCAGTGTGCTGCACTGGGTAGAGGAGTGTGTGCTCCTTGTAAGGGAGGCAGAGATGAAGGAGCAGTCACTGGCTGTGGTGTGGCACAAGGGCCTTCAGGAATCGCTGACACAACACCGTCCTCTGGAAGCGCAAGTTGCTGTGACATCCCAGCAGCCCCAATTCCTTGTTCTCTGTCACCACTATCACGGTACGATCAATTCCCAGAGCTAATTCTTCAACTGCACTGTGCCCAAAGTGTTGTGCAGCACTATCTCCTTCCTAGGATGCCCCCTGAAAGCAAAATCTACTGCAACCATAGAAACCAGAGGACTTAAGTGATGTGTCATGTACATGTGCTGTCTCTGTTTTCAGTACCTTTGCCAAGAACACAATGTGAGAGCCTGTAAGAAGGTTGATTTCATTCCTTCATCCCATACCCCTGTAAAGACAGACAGAAATCATCCACAGAATAACTGACGGATGCTTTGCTTGCTTCTCTTTCTGATGTTATGCAAAGCTGCCAGAGGAACAGGGCTGTTATGGCCACAAGTGGGGGTGCAGACAGAAAAAGGGTAGTGGGGCTGGTTCAGTGGGGAGCCCAGTGCCGAGAGCAGCTTTCACAGAGAGGGTGGTAAGTGGAAGAAAAGGCAGTAAGTGAGGGCCACGTAACAAAATGTTTAAAGTTCTTCAGCTCTGTTGGTCGACTTAAATGTTGATCAGATGCATATAGCTGTGCCGTGCCATGGAAGCAGTTCTGCAGGACCCTGTAAAAGCTATTGACTTTTCCCCCTTATCCTTTACTGTGAAGAGTGGGGGAGGGAAAAAAAGACTACTCAGGTGGCCTTTGCAAATATACACCAGCCTTGTTTGCCAGAGCTACCACAGCCACAAAAGAAACAGGGGCATTTTAAAATGAAACAATAATTGGAGAGAGGAAGAAAATACCTTTCCTTTTTTTTTTTCTTTTTTCCTTTTCCTTCTTTTTCTTTCTTCTTCTTTTAAATCAGAACGATGTTGTGATTAACTTGCATTCTGCAGCACAGTTGATGTGACAGTCAACCAAATTAATCCCATTATGCAAAATCCAGTTCACAAGTGGTTTTTCTTTTTTCTTTTTTTTTTTGTGAAATTATGTCAATTTCCCCATAAATTGGAGAGACCATGTCAGTTTTCTGTATTGCACATAGACACAACACAGTGCTGTATGTCTATATTCCTTTAATGCAGTGAGATACAAATTTTAGCTCAGTGGCACAAATTAAGATTCATAACTTTAATGCTGATGTTTCTGTTTACATGAGGCTTGTAGGAGAATTTCCATTAGTTTTGGCATTCATTTTCATTCTTGCATTTCATAACATACCAACTATTATAAAAAAAAGGATGAAGAGCTTTAAAGAATAACCAACCACCTGTAATAAAAATACTTAATTATTGTGGTAACGAAAGCATGATTTTTTCTTTCTCGCTTCTTCCTCCCCCCCCACCCCCACCCCACCCCACCCCCCTGCCTTCTTCCCTTTTAAAGGAATTTGCCGCCTGTGGTAAACAAGCCTCCTCAAGGCTCCCCATTGTGTGTGCAGTGTCAGGCGGCTGGAGCAGGAGACATTTCCACAACTGCTACCCTTTTAGCTGAATGTGGCCATGCAGTAGGTGGCCAAATCTGTTTGGCTTTCACCGAGATCTGTGAATTCCCTGCATCCAACCAACTTGTCAAATTAAAACCTTGTCTGCTCTGTGCTGAAGAACAGACGTGCGATGGAAGCTTCTTGCACTCTAGCCCTTTGTCACCAGCACGCTGAGCTCCAAACATCTGCTCACTGGACTCGGCTTTTGCACCTTGTTCATTTATAATGCAGCAAACCTCAGCTTCCTCAACACAGGAGCTAACATGCCCCTGGTTTAAAAAAAGAAATCCAGAAAAAGGAGTGTTGGGCGGGGAGGAGAAGAGAAATTGAGGCTCTAATGTCTACGTTCCTCACCGATTTGGGAATAAATACATTTTTAAGTGGGGGGTTTGTTGGATTGTACTTTTTTATCCCAGTAATGCTTTCTTGTACAGTGAATTGTTGACTTTTTTTCCATGCTTTAGATTTATTAGACATGTGTCAAGTTGTCAGCCTCCTACCGCTTGCATTTGTGTCCACCTTGCAAACAGCAGGGAAAAATATTTTTTCCCTTCTCTCTCTCCCTTTCTCTCTCTCCTGTGAATGTTCACTTCTTGGCAGCTCTGAAACAAATTTTGAACAGTTGCTGTTCCTATTGATAGCAGTAGTTTGATGTTAAAAAAAAAGGGGTTTTATTTTCCCCCAAGTTTCTGACATATACTGTCATATCATCTCACATCCTACCCTGATGCATCAAAACTAAACCAAACCAAACCAAGAAAAAAAAAAGCAGAAAGAGGGGGAGGGCATAAACCAGCATGTTCACACAGCTCCTGAGCCACTGAAGAACACCCGCCCATCTGTTCACCATTTCAGTCCCTTTGTTCTATCTTTATTATATGTATTCTTCAATAAAATGAATTCCTGCTACTTTGACGACATTTCAACACATGCCTCTTAGTCTGTATTTGAACTGTCTGCGAGGATCTCCTCGCTCCCCTCCTCTTGCTTGCTGTCAGTGGCTGAGCTGAGGAGGTACCTGCCAGATGAGCTGAGCTGGTGGGATAAAGCCTCCAAGGCAGCAAACGGCCCCCAGCAGCAGAACTGGGATCTCTGGGAAATCGTTCCAGGTGGGAAACCCTGTGGAGGTGGGCCCACGTACTTAAAAGAAGATGCTGTGTGTTACGTGTTTGCCGCTATCTGAATTTCATTGACGCCAAGGTGCCTCTGTAAGGGGCAGAGTTCTCTGTGCGGGTACTATTTCTTTCAACCCTACAGAATGAATCCTTAGATTTTATATTTTTGTCCATTTTAAACACCAGCTACAGATGTCCAGTCTCACACACCCAAATGCATGTACCTAACCTTCAGGTGGCTAAATTTTAGCCACAACTGTCCCTAGCTATTAGCACTTCCTTTCTTTTCCTGACTCTTTTCCTTCTGTTCCAGCCATGCACCTTCACAAATATTAAAATGGCCTGTAGGAAGAACAGGTCTGAGATTTTAGCTCCCCACCTGGTTATCTGATCCCCTCTCTCTCTTGTCATGCAACTGTATTCCTAGAAACAGACTATCCTATGGCAGAGGATCAAGGATGGCATGGAAATGTCATTTTTGCAGGTTACTGCCTACCATGTGCATCCTGTTGAGGAGAAATGTGAACTAGGTGAAATGAGGTACCCCAATACACTTTGCTTAGGTTCCTGTAACAGCAGCAAGAGAATTCAAGTCATTAAGTGTCAGACAATCCAGGGCTTACCAGTTTAGCTACAGAAGATTTGCCACTAGGTCAGCCAAGAGGGACAACTGCTACAAGACAACACCCCAGTCTGCCCGATCAGTTTATTTTCCCTGGACAAAGAACCCTTAAACCAAGGATGCTGGTCCCCAAGGAACTTGCTCTGTTTGCCCTACATACAGGTTCAGCAGCCTCTCACACCATCCCAGTGGTACCTTATCCAGTGATGCCAAGTACCCTTTCAGCCCCAGGGATGCCAGTGTAATGGCATGTGACTAAGCCAGCTCTGTTCCCAGGCAGACCTTCCTGCCCGTGAGCGAACAACCACTTAAGGGAACTTTGCACCATGTGTCCCCCCAGAGTGGTGAAAACCACAGAGCAAATGAAAATTGCTACGATCCAAACACTCTTCCGCACCTGGCATTTCATTACAGTGCAGATATGCAGCTCCAGAGGTACGGGTACCACTTCTCTTCCATCCAGAAGCACTTTGCACCCTCTGCCTAATGTCTTACAGCGGTGGCAGCTGTCTGGGGGTAGAGAGGACATGCCCATTTGTTTAGCTACAATTAACATTCATCTGCTGTAATGATTCATCGGGTGATAAAGCAGTGATGAAATGTAACTTTCAGGCTCATCAGAATACATCACCTTTCATGCAGCAAGTCAGAAATTCCTGCCACAGGAGAATCCTGAGTGGTGGCATTCTCCATCCCCAGAGGCACATTCTTCCCCTTCCCAAATGCAAAAGCCTGGAAATGCCATTGCTGAGATGACAGAAGGATTCATGCAGCATCTCTGTTTTCACTGCAGCTGAATTCACTCCTGCTGTAGGTTCAGCCTGTGTGGAATATTATGAACATCTCCACATGTACATTACACCCCAACTCATTGGCTGCTATTTGCTCTGGAGACTAAACATTCGATCTGCCAGCAATCATATTATCATGCCAGCCAAAATGCAAACCTGAACCATATGGGCAGAAGAGGGACCCATTGCTTCCACACTGCTGTCTCTATTCTTATCCCTCCAGTTCCCCAATGTTGAAACAGACCATCTATTTCCACATGATATTACGAAGCCGAATAAGAAAGGAGCTATCTGAGAAAATTACTCTGTTTATTAAAAAATAAAAAGTCTCTATGAAAAATGTTTACCCACTGTTTACCCACCAAACATAAGGTTCCATGCACAGACACAAAAAAATGCAATAAAATAAATACAAGACATTTAGAAATCTGTGCTGCAGATTTTGCCAAAAATGGAGCAACAGAAGCTCACCCTGCCTGAGGGAATGACTGACTGTCTGAGGATACATCCCATCGGAGCAAGCTGAGTTTAGGGCAAGTAACAAGGCAGACAAAGAGAAAGGTAAAGTATCTGTTAGAAAGAAGAAAATACAGTTTCATTAAACTGGAGCTCATATCACTTAAAATTAAATTCGCAGCTGGACTTTCAAAGTCAGCCTCTGCAGCTCTTGGTGCACTTTTGCACACACTGCTTGAAATCGCTTTGTGCAGAAAGGTAACACAGAGCCCAGCCCTGGCTTCTGTTGTGTCCTGTTTATTTTTGTAAGTGATGTTCATAGGTAGCTGGAAGAAGTACTGTGCCGTGGCATGCTGTGCTGTAGCACAGGACACACCAGCTGCTAGGGAGATACTGGGGGAAATGGGGACCTGCTGATGAATGGGATGGGGCTCTGGTAACAAAGGGCATGGAAAAGGCCAAGGGACTCAATGTCTTCTTCACCTCAATCTTTACTGGGAAGATCTGGAACCAAGAAGTCTTACCATAGGTGTAGTTTAGGGAACAGTTAAACAAACCAGACAGAAACAAGTCCACGGGCTCTGACAGGATGCACCAGAGTTGCCTGATGTCTGTGAGGCTGCTCTTGATTTTCTCTGAAAGGTTATGGTGATCAGGGGAGGTTCCTGAGCACTGGAAGGGAGCAGATGTCACATGTGTCGTCAAGAAGGGCAAGAAGGATCCAGGCCACTATGGGCAGGTCTGTCTCACCTTGCTCCCTGGGAAGGTGATGGAGCAGCTAATCCTGGAAACCGTTTCCAGGCACTTGAAAGATAGGTGATCAGTCAGCACAGATTTATCAAAGGGAAATGACTTCTGACCAACCTGATAGACTTCCATGATGAGATCACAAGCATGGTGGGTAAGAGGGGAGCAATGGATGTAGTTTGTCTCTAGTAAGGCTTTTGACACTGCATCCTCACAGACAACCTGGTGAAGTATGGACTAAATGTATGAGACACTGAAGTGAATTGTAAACTAGCTGAAGTACTGGGCTCAAAATGGTTGTGATCAGCAGCTTGAAGTTTGTCTTGAAACCAGTCACTAGTCACCAGCCAGCGCCAGGGCCGATACTGGGACCAATACTGGCTAACCTCTTCATTAATGACCTGGACCATGGGACAGAGTGCACCCTCAGCAAATTTACAGATGGCATATCGCTAGGAGAACTGGTTGACAGACCAAATGGTTGTGCTGCCATTCACAGGGACCTCAACAGGCTGGAGAAATAGGCCAACAGGAACTCCATGAAGTTTGACAAAGAGAAAAGTCCCGCACTGGGGGAGGAACAACCCCATGCCCTAGTACATCCTGGGGACTGACCATCTAAAAAGCAGCTTGGCAGAAAAGGGCTGGGGGCCCTGGTGAACAAATTGACTATGAGCCAGAAATGCACTCTTGCAGCAAAGAAGGCCAACAGCATCATGGGATGCATAAGGGAGAGCTTTGCCAGCAGTTGTTCTTCACCCCTACTGAGCACCAGTGAGAAGACATCACCTGGAGTGCTGTGTCCAGTTCCGGGCTTCCCCATACAAGAGAGACATGGACACAGGATTGAGTGCAGTGAAGGGTCACTAAGGTGATTAAGGGCTCAAAGCATCTGGCATGTGAGTAGAGGCTGAGAGAGCTGGAACTGTTCAGCCTGGAGAAGAGGAGGCTCAGGAGGGATCTTATCAATGTGTATAAATATCCAACGCGGGGATTAAAGCAGACAGAGACAGGATCTTCTCAGTAGTGCCCAATAATCGGACAAGAGGAAAGTGACAAAATGGAGAACAGGAAATTGCACCTAAGCACAAGAAGAATTTTTCTATCTGTGAGGGTGATCAAACATTGGCACAGGTTGCCAAGAGAGGTTGTGGAGTCTGCATCCTTTGAGATATTCAAAAGACAAGTGGACATGACCCTGCGTAGCCTCCTGTAGATGACCCTGCTTGAGCAGGGGATTGGAGTAGATGATCTTCAGAAGTGCCTTCTGGCCAGACCTGTTCTGTGATTCTGTAACTTGCTTATCACTCCAGCTTTTCAGGAACACAGAATATATAAATCTACATCAGATACAAGACTGATCCAGGCCAGCATCTGCTGGTGACTTTTGGCAGATTTTTTGAAAGCTAAGTATTCATCATGCATGCAGAACTGAGGACTTCAGTGTTAATATCCAGACTTTCAGGTCTTCCCAAATCTTCAGGGGAAGCTGAACCTTAAATCCCTTCAAGGATCTGGACCTTGGAGTGTGATCAACACTTCACCAAAGTTTGGTGCTTCCTTGGGCTTTGGATCAGGCAGTCTATTAATGATAGTTTCCTGTAGAAAAAAAAATATTGCTGGAGAACTGCAATCTTTCTGTTTAAAATAGGTAAAAATTAATGCCAATCAGGTAATACAGATGTGTGCACCCACACAGAGACAAGTTCTTTCTCTGAACACAGAGCTTAAATTACTTGTAGCAGTATTTGAAAAACAAGTGAGACATATCTCAGACTCGGGAGATATGCTTGAAACCAGGCAAAATTGATTTTTTTTTTCATATTCACTGCCAGATATTGCACAGTTACATGGCTATATGCAGATAGAAGACAATGTGCATCTTATCATGCCAGTGATAGATTCCACACTGGCTTTAAAGGAATAAATCATTAATTTAAATCATGAATTTTCTGTTTACAACACAAGCCTTTAAAAATATTTCACTCCCTCCCAACTCAGCAGAAAGAAAAAAAGGTCCTTTTAATATATGGGCCAATCTGATAAATGCTTCTATGCACATGTAGGCATGATTTTAGTCTGTTTAATTTTGTTTGCTTGTTTTTTATTTAAATCAGTAGTAGTTTTGTCAATGGTGCATTGTAGACAAATGCAGAAGGTTTTAAGAGAAATTAAAAGACAAACAACATTTCTCCCTCTTTTCTCTACATGTAATGACATATTTTGAAGCTCTGGTGAGCAGGAAATGGGATTCCAGCTGGTGCCAGCTGCCACTGAGGTTCTGTACAGCAGTGCTGTTCAGCACCTGCAGAGCCTTAATCCTGATACAGAAGACCCCAAAATGATAATTATTATAATAACAACAGTAATTAATTTTATACTTATTGTGGACCCAAAATTCTGCCAACATTATTTATAGGGTCTAGTGTTCTCTGACAGGAAAAAGGAACTTTTTGTGGTTGGGATATCCCAAAATGTCCAGGTCCTAACATGGTGGAACCTTGACCTAAGTCCAGACCTTTAAAAATACGTAAGTAATAATGAGAATATGTAGCAATGAAGAGCAAGATGGGTGTTGTCCCAGAGGTAGACTGGGACAACGTTATTAAGCCCTAGAACAAATCCAGAGCTGAGGAGTTTTGAAGAGGAACCGTGGGTCTGGATAGACAAAACGGTCAGCATTTGCAGAGTAGTTTTATAGAAACAGCCAAACAGGTCCGTGTGCTTTTGAATTCAAATCAGTCTAAGAACCTGAGGGACAGGTTTAGAGTAAGATTTGATCAGAGATTCTTCCTCATGAAAAAAACAAGAGGAGCTCAAATCTGAGGTCCATGGCTTGGACCTTTTTATGATTTTAATTAAAACTAATCTGTTTGCATCCTCCTACATGCTTATTTCATTGCCAGGATCTGACTGGGAACATTAGACTAAGTGAATCAGACTGCTTGGTGATTATCCAGCTGGAATATTGTATTTCTCTCTTGTTGCCATCTCTGTAGTTTAGTGGTCTTAAGATGAGGCATGTGGTCCCCCTTAGGATCCACAGAAAGGACATTTTTAGAACGAGGCAGTTGGAGGTAGGGGCGAGAAAGGAGAAGATGAAACTCCTGAAATATTCTTCAGCTGCAGAAATGGTCCAAAAGAGTGGATAAAGTGAGTAATCACCCTTTTAGCTAAACAATTTTCTAGCATTTGATTGATGTTTAGATTCACATAGCTGGGAAAGACAAGTAAATAAGTCTATTCCCTGAGTCACGATATGATGCCTCTGAGCATCATATCAAATGCTAATGATTAAGTTAACTTAGTAAATATAACCAAGAAGTCCACCTTTGTCTATTACTACCAATTCTATTATTCATTAGCCTTTTACCTTGCTCATTTATGAAACATTGCCCTTAGTTTTGGGGTTTTTAAAAAATATTAACTAGAATAAGGGTTAAGAAGAGCCAAAGCAAAGGACCACTCGTGATAAAAGGCCTTGAAGATTTCCTCCAGATTAATTCTAGTAACTAAGCAAACTTCTGATAGTTTCCAATTTAGGCAGTATTTGTGAGAAACGAGAAAACACCTTGTGAACAAATTTAACTGGCTCAGGGACTGCTCAGAACAATGACGACAACAACAAAAAACACCACAAAAATTTGCCTTACCCCAGATATTGCCTCTGTTTCAATTCAGTTGTCCAAAAAGAGAGCAGCACTTACTTCTAGGCTGGATAAACAGCACTCTGAGAACTCTTTGGTGTGATTGAGATATTCCCACATTGCTTTCCTCTGCATGCTTAAACACTGTTTAAGCAAATATTCCAGACAACTGCATCATTTCTTAGACTTCTAAAAAAAAAAAAAAAAAAAAGCAAGAGTAAAAGCTATGTGAACACAGTCAAAATAAATCAGCTTACTATCTGATTATTTGATTAATATCCAATGACTTTAATTAATTAGCATTCTTTTGGAGGAAGGAGGAACAGCCTTCCTGATTAAAAGCCTTTATCTTGCACAGAGTACACATAGGCATGTCGCTGCTCAGAATCTTCCTGAGTTTGGGGCCTAAGAAAATTCCTTTATTGCCTTGTAGCCATTTGAATCGTGTTGGAAATAGCCAGTCATGGCCATTTGTGGCAACAGAAAGACATCTGCACAGGGGTCTCCAACTGCTGGAGAACGCAGACCACGTCCATCTGAGGGATCATTCCGTTGGAAGTAGCTAGATAAAAATAATGTCATTGGCCATTTATATATGTGGGAGATTAATTTACACGAAGTTCACATCGACTTTATTGCTTGGATTTTTCCTTTATCTATAGGCAGATTCAAATGGAAGTATTGCCTGTCTTGAAACAGGAGACTCAGTAAACACATCCCTCAAAATTTTCATTCTTAAAGTATCAGTAGCTTTTCAGTTCATTACAGTGTTATTAGTCAGTCTTCATAAAAGAGCTATGCATCTTTATTAAAAATGGAAGTTCACATCATTTTATGTTCCCATAAAAATGGGTGGTGGTAGCTTTGATTAATTTCTTCACGTACAGTGAACTTTACAGCAAATTGGACAGTGTAATTCAATTCCTTTTTCTGTGGATTTTTTTTGTTGGTAGAAAATTGATATAATTCATATGTAATCGTATTGCCTTTGCAAGAGATATTTAAGAAATAATATCCTGAGGTAATGATTGCATGGCTTAATTATTAATACCATACTTTCAGGCACGACAGTGTGCACTTCTTTTATCAAGCCTGGCTTCTATCAAAAAAATATTTCCCCTATCCACAGTTTGTTGCTGTAAAATGTATCCAAATTCTAAATTTTATACATACATGCAAGTAGGTGTGCATGGAGTCAGAGTGCCTGATACTAGCCTGTTCCTCTTCAGAGTAAGTTCTAGTTTTGGAATGTGTGGATGGCTAAAGGACAAAAAGAAAGCTAGCTCAGTAGCAGAACAGAATTACATGCACAGATTTCAAGCAATCTGGGAGGGTAATTTTGAAACTCTGTTTGTTGGAAATGGTGATTTGCTGGGTTAGAATAACTACTGAATCCCTAAGGAAGCTTAGCTAGCCACAAATGGACCACACTAGGAAATCCAAGGGGACAATACAGCATCGCTGGAAGATCTGGAAGCTCCAGTGTTCCCTTAGGCTATATAAGAGGTCTGGTTAGGTCTTTTTAATAATCAGATTATCCCAGTCTGCTGGGTAATCTTTAAAGATGTTGGAAACTGACTGTTTCTGTATTTACAGTTCTGCCTTGAGGAATGGAAGAAAACTCTCCAGTCAGAGACAATGCGATATATATTATTTCTCTGTTGTTTTATGTTTAAGCCTCTGTTGGTATTGAAAATTGTTTTCTTCTACTTCCTCTGTTATCTTTCTGTGTTCACTTCATAAGGCCAATGCACTGAAATGAGGGAAACTTTGAACTATAGGAGCTGCACACAGAATGTGTGTTCACAGATGGTGTTCAAAAGTGATGTTTTGCCATCATCCCATTTTGTCTTACTGCTGAGGCAAACCCCTCCAACCAAGCCATCCTTGAAAAACCGTGGACTTTATCTACTATTTTGACAGAAAACAAAGGCCTTCCCAGCATAATTTGATAATTGATGATGTTTACCACCACAGTAGGACCCTTTTTGCACACAGACCATGGAAAATCCAGTCGACATATTTACTGAAGTTCAAATTATAGAATCACCTATACAGTGTCCTGGCAGACATACTTTTTCATAAAATGGGTTGATGCGACCACCTCTGCATAGACTATTTTTCAATACAATAGACATGATTTGTATGTGGAGGTCAATCCCAGGAGACCTTATTGGTTCAATTCCTTACACTCAACCAATAGAAGTATTTGGGTGAAGAAGCGGTCTTGCAATTTTCTGAGTATTGCTGGTGAACTACAGAAAACCCAAAAAACATAAGAAAGAAACACTGTCTTAACCAGGCTCAAAATGCTGTTAGAGGAATGGTCTTGAAAGAGGATTTGTCAATCTCTGCTGTCAAAACTAAATGGAGGGGAAAAAAAATGCAAGGAGATAAGTGCTAAATCATGCTGGTATTTACAGATCAGTATTGACAACTGTAAATGAACCTGAAAATCAATTAGAAAGGAAGGTGTTCCTTGGAGGAAAAATATCTTAGGTTCTGGCTGTGATAGGAGTCGAGTCCATGTGACTTCTAATTTCTAAGTAGACTTCAGGGGTAGAATCAGGCAGAATGGGTCACAGCAGTAGTAAGTAGAAGGGTTATTTCCAGCCTTCATCCCCCTTAAGTGGCATGCTGTCTAACCACACTCACATAAACAAGGTAGAAGAGAATGAGTATTTTAATGCCTTGGAGTTCCCAGCAGGCTAGTCCCATATGAGTATCTTTAATTTCTGTTAGACATTTGTGGAGCCTCTTCTCAGCAGCAACGTTCTGCATGTCTGAATAGCACAGAGCTGAATGCAGACGGAGAGAGATCTTCCATCAGTCCCCCTGATTCACCTGGGCTTCAGCTCACAGTAATTAAGGACCTTATTGAGCTAACTAGAAAAAGTCATGAATAAATGATATGATTCAAAGAGATGCATTTATCATATTCATAGTAGGTTATCTTATGTATTTATTTCATATTCTACTTGATTGTTTAGAGTTTATATAAACTTCTGTGTTCAGATATAAATTAATAAGTGGAAAACTATAAAATTGTGACCATGTTAGACCTCAGGAAAAAAAAATTTATATGCTCACCTTCAAAGTATAACTCTGGTACATTTTGCTATTGCATTCTGTTCTTCTAAGAGACTGTAAGTAGCAAAATGCCAGGCAATACCCAGCATATCATGTTTAAAGAAAAAACAGCCATTTCTCTTATGTGTACTGGAACTTCAAAGTTTGTGGAAATCTTTCATTATTTAAAAATAGTAGGGCCTGCCTTCTGTTCAAAAGGAATTTTCTTACACTTGCATATTATTAAAATATTTATTATAACGATAATAAAAGTCTTTATTGTCCACATGAACTCCTTGCAGCTCACCTGCTCTTTCTAGAGACTTGCTGATCCCTTAGAAGCAAAAATCTTCCAGTCTCAGTCCATGGACATCTGGAGTTTGAGAACTTTTTCTAGATTCTTTAAAAGGTATGGGAGAAAAGCAAACCAATTGTCAGGAGACTTAAAATCACTGTATAGGTCCTAAACCTCTACTGGAAAACATGAAGTAGGTTGAAAACCACAATGAGTTCAGATGTTTAAGTATAATTAAGGCCTTGTTCTTTTCTTGCTTGTATCAGTGTAAGTTAAAAGTAGCTCCTTTTAAGCCAGTTGGTGATGTCCCTTTGAGGCAGAACAGCTTAGTTGTACCATCACACCCATACTCATGAATCACAGGTAGGGCTTGTCATGCCAGATAAGACAATTGGTTCACCACATCCTGTATCTGGTGCCTAATACTAACCAATGCTTGTTGCTTTAGAAGAAAATCGCTGTTGTGCAACGCTGCACAGGGGGAGACAAATTCCCTCCAGTTTCCTGTGGTAATCCTCCTATGCCAGAGGCAGAATATATGATTAACCTTTGATAAATATTTTTTTCCTCACATATATCCCAACTCTTACATTTATTGTAACTCTGAATGAGCAAGGTACTTAAGCACATGAGCAGTCTGCAGTGGTGCTACTCAGGTTCCTAATGTTATGCATGCATGAGGTCTTTGTTGAATCAGTCTCTGAGTTGCTTTTAAATCCAGGTATAAAGATGTTAGCAGAAATCCTCCATACAGCTGTTCAATGCCACCAGACAATATGTGCCATGCAAATATGATACAATGAAAGAATATGCTAACTTTGTTCTTGACGTGTCTTATTTTATAATGAACCAAGATCAGACAAAAAATAGGTTGTACTGACCATTTTACATGTGGGTGATGCATCTCAAAAAATTAATCAATTTGAGTTCCCCAAGATCATTGCACTGCTGTCAGTACTAGTAAAAACCTAGGTACTTAAAGCAGCAAAATTTCTGTACTGTAACAGAGAAGAGTACTGATCCCAAATTTGGCCCATTACAATAACCAAATCAGCACCAAAAAAAATAAGAATGCCCAGTTACACCAGATCAGGAGGAATTAAGTTCAGAGGACTGTTTAGGCAGTATAGCGTCTCTCTCTTGTGGGGACAACGTAAGGGAGAGCTCTTCAGTACACAATACACTGAGCAAGTCGTCTAATAAGACAAAAGGCAAATAAATGACAAGTTTGAGAGGTGGGCCCATGAGAACTGCATGAAGTTCAACAAGGCCATATGCAAGGTCCTGCGTGTGGGTCAAGGCAATCCCAAGCACAAATACAAGCTGGGTGGAGACTGGATTGAGAGCAGCCCTAAGGAGAGACTTGGGGGTACTGGTTGATGAGAAGCTTAACTTGACCAGGCAATGTGTGCTTGAGGCCCAGAAAGCCAACTGTACCCTGGGCTGCATCAAAAGAAGCATGGCCAGCAGGTTGAGGGAGATGATTCTCCCCCCTACTTTGCTCTCATGAGACCCTGCCTAGAGCACTACATTCAGCTCTGGAACCTCCAGCATAAGAAGGAGACAGACCTGTTGGAGTGAGTCCAAAGGAGGGTCATGAAAATGATCAGCAGGGCTGAAGCACCTCTCCTATGAGGACAGGCTGAGACAGTTTGGGTTCCTCAACCAGCAGAGGAGAAGGCTCTGGGGAGATCTATAGCAGCCATCCAGGACCTAAAGAAGACCCATGAGAAAACTAGAGAGGCACTTCTTACAAAAGCATGTAGTGATAGGACAAGGGGGAACAGCTTTAAATTGAAAGAAGATAGATTTAGATTAGTGTTGCAACACAAACCAGCAGGCTGCAGCAAGGCTTTTACTGTTGGTCAGATTCTACTACCCCTGATGTTTCTCCCTCCTCCAGGGGCCAGACCACACTGCTCCTCCTCAACCCAACTACCTCTCCTACCATCCTTAGGGCTATTTAACTACTTAACGGATGAGCTACAGCTGCATGTTGTCTATGTCGATCAAACCACTGCCTTCGAGGCAAGGCCACAGCTGCATGTTATCAATGCTAACCAACCCACTGCCTTTATTCCTCTACAGATTAGATATAAGGAAGAGATTCTTTACTGTGGTGTGGTACTAGCACAGGTTTTCTAGAGAAGCTGAAGGTGCCCCATCCCTGGAAGTGCTTAAGGCCAGGTTGTGTGGGGTTTTGAGCAACCTGGTATAGTGGAAGGTGTCCTTGCCCATGGCAGGGGGGTTGGAAGTAGGTGAACTGTTTTATGATTCTATGAAATATGATTCACATTGAGAAATGTATAGAGCAGAGATGGATGAAGTGGGGAAAACCAGGTAGGACATTAGAAGACATCTTTAACTTTTACACAATGGACCACTTCAGCTTGCTAGGGGAGAAAAAAAAAAAAAAGAGAGTATCTGTGGGAACTTCTTTGTTATTGGTACTGTTTCAAAAGCCATGTTCAGAGTCCAGCTGTAAATTGGATATAAGCACTTGCCAAATGTGAGGGGAGTGGTTTCCACTTTAGTCTTTGTGTTTATTGTTTCTGCACTGGCAACAGAACTGAATTCATAGCAGCAGCAAAACAAAGACAGCTCTGAGTTATACTGTAATTCACTGCTGGAGATTTATGAATATTATTTTCCTGTAAAATCCAGCATTTTTCACTTTACTACTTGTAACCTGTAAGTGGTGTAAAACTGTGTACCTAGCAGGATTTCCTATTGCAGAGAGTGCCAAACACCAATGGTGGAACTGCACTACATGCACATGTGGTTATACAGTATGCATAAATTGTGCCTTTATGTTTAACTTGTCTAATCAGCTCACCATATCAAAACTTAATAAGTAGCTGCTTCTCATTTAAAGGTCTAGTAAAACTGCAATTACTATGGCTGTAAGATGCCTTGTTTCGAAAAGAGCATTAAATAGTTTTATAGATATGGTTAGAAGCACTTGTGTAGTTGTTTTTATGAAAGTGAATGAGTTCATTAATAATGAGAGTCGGAGACAGAAATATAAGTTGGGAGTTGGTGAAGTATTCTGCCTTTGCATCTGTTCCTTATAGGGTATCCTTAAAGTGTAAGCTACTTCTGCCTCCACGCAGAAAACTGGGCATGGCTAGACCCTGATAACACACTCAGCAGTGGTGCTTTGTAAGCCACCCTTCCTCTCAGGGAGAGAACCGAAGGGCCTGATTACCATTTCTACCTGTTTTTCTACCAGGAAAAAATGAATTTTCTTCAGTGCAGTTACTCAGATTTTAATTCAAAACTGTGACCCGAAGCCTCTGTCACACAGGAAGACTATATATATATATAAAGGTCTTATTATAGTCATAGAGTAATGAGCTATGCATCACACCATGTGTGCTGGGAGACTGGCATTGCTCTTCAGCCATGAGCAAGACACTTGATTTGGAGATGAACTAGTTGGAGGGCATAGAGCAGAGGGTCCACCATACCGGCAGGCTGTGTAGGCGTCCAGGATCTTCCCATCAGCTTTAGTGGATTCTGGCCCTGATCCCCAGGGAGACCCATCTTTCTTTTCTCTTCATAAAATTTGGAAAATGCGTACTCTGCCTAATTAGGGTTCAAGCTCCCACGTCACCTCCTCTTCTAGAAACTCCTGTGGGGAACCTGAAGCCAACACAGCCCAGAGGAGAAAACTTCCTGCCTCTAGTGTGTACCGAAGGGAAACTATCATTTTAGATATTGGTGCCTTAAATTAGACTTCTCTGTATCTCTACAGACACTGTTGGCCAAATCTGTACATTTTTTAAATGTATTTTTTGAGAAAGGAAGTCTCAGATTTACTGTAAATGCAGACGAGGGAGGAAAGAGCAGATGGGCAATGTTTAAGTTACAAACCTAAGGGAAGCTTTTTCATACAAAACTCTTAAACTGCAGCTCTTAAAATAAAGAAAGATTTTCTGTTTTCCACAGTGACTCACTAAACCTTTATTTAGACAGTTGGTAAAAACACCACATCACATAATTCACTGTTTCTTTTTTTTCTTTCCCCCCCACCCTTTTGCTCAGCTGCAGTTTAGAACTATGATGTTTTTCCTTTTAAAGGAAGGCAGGAATCTACATTAAGGCATTTTGCCTTTTATTTTTTGTTGGCAGTCTAAATGTAGTTTGGAGTGGCTAATATTCCTGTTCAGACCCACAGCACAGCACCCTCTGGTGCGCATATTAAACAGGAGAATTAGATTGTTATGAGGGTTTTGTTCATTTTGTGGTAGACATTTTTCAGACATGAGTTTTCATACTCATTCAGAAACTCAAAACCAAAAAGCAGGACCCAAAACATACTGATTTGGAATAAACAGATCATCTTACCCTTCCAGCAACTCTCTTACCATGCTTCTTGCAGGAGTTCTAGCTATGTGCAGAGTTGGACAACTTCCTTTCCACATAATGGGTTCATGATGATTATTCGTCTTCAGAAAGGCTGCAAGTTGCATAGTAGCTGCTGTTTGCTCTCAGCCAGCCTGTTTCTGGGTGATAATAAACTACCAAAGCCAATGGCAACTGAAAATACTCAAATTTTGGGAGCAGTGCTTAAAACAAACAGTGGATTTTCATGCAGGGCTGTGAAGGTTTCTCCCAGCACATAGTTATGGACTTCATGAGATTTTGCCAACTGATTGCTGTTAGCCTGATTCCAGGAGTTTTTGAGCTCTCCAGTTTATTTCCTGGGAAATGAATTAAGGGTGTAAATGCTTTACCGCATACAAGTAAGCACACACAAAATTGTACAGGTTTTCTGTATCAGGTGAAGCACTGTTAAAGCAGGTTGCTTTAAGGTCTCATCTAATGGTTTCTGGGCCTCCAAACTTCTGTTCTAGGTGCTACTCAGGGAAGTTGCTGCTGCCAGTCACTTTCCTTGCTAGAACATACAGTCACATTGCCAGGGTTTATGGTTCCTTGAATGCTGAAATCAAGCTTAAGTCAACTTTTAGCTTGCGGAAGCAGCTCAGAATCAAAGACAAATCAAAAAAACCAGAGGGATCCAAGCTGCTTACAGTATGCTGGCAAAAGAAAAACCTAGCTCCTTGTACTGGAAGTTATTCTAGTTAAGATTCAAAATATGTTTTATTTTAATGTTCTCAGAGATACTTCATTGGTCCCTGTGGGTCTCTTTTCTCCATAGCTGTGTGTTTTCTGCTTTTATACATTTAAAGCCAAATTCTGCCACAGACAGTTGAGTTCAGAGACTGAAGAGCTGCATGTGAATAAGGAGATAATGTGACCTTTGGTCATCTGATGATTTGGTACATCACCTGTTAGGCAATTGGAAGGACCATCTGACAGAAGCTGCATGGGCCTAGTGAAGCATTGGGAAAATATAGAAAATATGTAAGAAGTTAGTATATAAGAATAGTTTAAGAAAGTAGCAAATTGCATTACCTGAAGGAATACCAGCCTGCCAGAGAGGTTTAGTAAAACCTGAAAAATATTAAAAAAGAAAAAAAATAGGAGAGGTATTTTACTAGGTAAATAGCAAATTTTCACTGGGGGCTATTTGGAAAAGCTGATAACCTTTCCCAGAAGCTTGATGTACCCCCTCTAGCTTATGAAAAGCCATTCTCATTTGCACAAATCATCAAATAAAAAAGGTTCCATTTCTGGATAGAACATGAATATTTGTGGTACTAACATCTGTGGTGGCCTTTCAATTTACTAGACCAGAAGCAAAGAAGAGGAGGAATTGGGCCAGTCTAGTGGTTGAGAGTCTTTATGGCTTCCAAACCACACAAGACCTCATTTGTGTTGTTTGCATCAATTTTTTACTTAGGGTGGTTCCAAAAAAAAAAAAAAAAAAAAAGAAAGAAAGAATATCTGGCTTTCTCTTAGAAGTAACTTATCCAAGATATGAGGCTTTTACAAACTGCTGCACATCATGTTTCCTATTTGTTTTCATTTCCCAAGATGCTCCAGTATCATCCTCAGCATTTCAAAGAAGATGTATGTAGAGACATATGTATGGGTGCCTTTGCTGTGCTGCTGATTGATTATGTAAATAATAATCCATTTTACTTTCCAAGAATCCTTCTCTTTGAAGGTCACCAGCTCGGAACTGATGAAAGATCATGGGTTTCCTTCCTCTGACATATGGCTGACATAGTTCCTCCTAGCATTTCAGCTTTCTTCAGCATAGCACAGTCTTCTTCAGTCGCTCCCGCTGCCCACATTCACACACCATTTTCCCCGGCCTCCGTGGATAGCCTTGTGGAGCAAATTTGAAGAAGGGTAGATGAGACTGACACCGAGTTAGGAAACATTTAATCTTCATGTAGCTGAAAAGTAAATGAGTGGCCATTTCTCATGGTTAATTAATAGCACATGCCTTGCAAAGTGGAGTGCATCTTACAGGCTGGAGTCTCCTCTGGCTTTATAGCAGTGTAACTCCAAATGGCTCCTGTGGAGCTGCTCCAGGTATTTCACAGGGAAAATAGATTCAGGTTCAGTGAATGGAAATTAATGTTCGTGTAAGGTGGTCCAGCTGACCGTGCTGTTTTCATTCAAAGTACCTAAATGCTGAGTTCCCAGAATCAGTGCCCGAAAATGTGGAAGTGGGTTTGGTAAGTGTTTCTGGAGAAACTGGAATAAACCCAAGGTTTCCTTAAGAATATTTAGTCTTCTTTTCAGCACTGTGGGAGGTTTGGGCTGCTACTTTGCACATTTTTTAAGTGCCTTTCCCTTTGAGACACCTAGGGCAAAGGCCTCGGGCACTGATATTATCTGTTTTCATAGGAATAGTTTTTTCCATACCACATTAAAAAAACAACCACGTCTGTGGATTGCCAGTGAATGCCATGGTCTCTGCGTGTGCAAAACTTGGGCTGTCATCACCAAAGAGCTGCACATAGAATAAGCATAGCCCATGCAATACAGATTCATGAACAGAGTAAGAATAAGTCATGCAGGGCCTGTAATGGTTCAGAAGATACCCAGCCGTTCCAGGTCTGGGGGGCAAGACAAGAACCTGGATAAAGCAAGTGGTGTGATCAATAGAGTTTGTAGTCTTAGCCGCAAAACCGAAGTCTGAAAGAGGTAATTTTGGTATAGATGTACTGAAATATATAATTTCCTCCCTCCTTCCCCAAAGTGCTTCAAAAGCAGTATTTGGGGTCACCTTGTCAGTCTCTGAAAAGATGCCAAGAAAGGGCAAAAGGGTGAAAGATGTTGTGCTTGATACTGAAAGGTAAAAGTAATCCTGTAGCTGAGGCTGCTTCGGGCAAAGTGCATTTTCCAGGTGTAATGGGGACAGTGTTAGGTAACAGGAGTGAGAACTGTTTCACCCTCTTGCATCACCCTGCAGAGCCCTGACTTGCCCTTATAAACTGTACGGTATGTCTCTGTGCTCACAGACACGTGGGCTGCTGTGCCAAGTGGTGAGGGCTCAGGGGAATGTCTGGCTCCCTCTTGACTTCGGGCTCCATGTTCACCACCTTCCATGCAGGAGTGGGCTGGTGGGGTGGCAGCCCAAGGGCTGTGCTGCAAGTGCATGGCACGCCACCTTGCCTCTCTCCCTGTGCACGGCTCCACCTCTTCCTTTTCCCTGTGGAGATCTTTAGTCTGGTGAAAGCTGCAGCAGCAATCTGCATTGATTTGCTTGTATTTATCCTGCTAATGCTGTAGACCATATATTGCCTTCTCTGGGAATTTCAGCCTCCCAGCCATCCTGGGTTGCTCTTGCCCCCACCTCCTAACTGACATTTTCTGTTTGCATACCTTGGCGGTTTAGCATCTGTGTGCTGGCACACCACCTAAGTCCATGTGTCTTCCGAGCAGGCAGCTGCATCCATAAGAGCTGGATGGAAGTCAGATGTATTTTGACTAAACCTTGTGGAAATCTAGGAGGGTCTTGGCTCTAAAGCCGTTTAAAAACACCCAACACCCTACCTTTCAAGATGTGTTTGGCAGAGTGTTGTAAACAAACAAAACCAGTTTGCCCATGGGATAACTTTTCCTCTAAGATCTGCTTGCTTCTGAGCAGGTGCTACCATCTGATGTAGGGAAGGGAGTGACGGTGTCTTGGGAAAAGGACAAGACTTTTCTATTGAGTGGAGAGGTTGAGGTGGGAACACTGAGCAGTACCGCACCAAACACAAACCAAAACAATACAAAATCAGTGGAAAAAGAAAAAAAAAAGAAAGAAAATAAAATAAATTCTGCTGGGACAATATAATCTCTTTTACAATTGACCCTCTTTACTGTCCAGCTGATTTCATGGTTTTGTTCCTTTGTTTGGACATGTAATCAGTTTCCCTCAGTGTTTATCTGTGTGCCAAATTGCACTGGTTTTATCTGAGTGTGAACTGATTTTGTTAAATCACTTCAAACTGGATACCTTTACGGTACTTTGTACCATTTTTATTTTTGCTTACTCTAAGTTAATTAGCACCAGTGTCAGGCTAGAGCAAAGCACATCATTCTTCAGCCACAGTAAGCATCCACTGGTTTAACTTAATCATTACGTGTTGCTCTGTACACAATATAAAAGCAGTCAGAGTGGACCATATCAAAATCCACCAGGCCCTGTACTCTGCCTGATGATCAAAGTGATCCAAAGCAGCTGCCTTGGGATGGGCATGGCAAGAGGACAAGCACATGTCATACCAGTCCCTGCATATTTATGGCTCAGGGGCTTCCTCTTTTTGTGCTTGTGAACATTCACTTTTGATAGGACTTTTTTACTTTTTCCCCCTACTTTTTCCAAGGGACTGTTCACCTCAGCACTTACCCGGTCAAGATCAGGTATCTGGCGAAGGGGTATTGCTCACCCTGCTCCAGAGTATGTGGGTTGAAAGTTTTCTTACAGAAAACAACCCTTCTTCCTCCCACATCTCTAACGTGCTGGGTTTGAAGGGAGGAAAGATCCTCTCTTTTCATCTGTTAGCATTAGGTGGCCCCACCTTCTCCTTGGGAAAATGTAATGCCAGGAATAAAAACATGCTGCTTTTTTTTTTTTAAATTTCTCCAAGCTTCCGCTAAATCAAATATTTAGTATCTATAGAACAGATTAAACCCTCCCTTATTTAATAAATGCTGTTTAATATTGTCCCGACTTCTCAACTTGTACCTTTCAAGCAAGACAATAAAACTCCCACACAGGTAGCCGGCACTACATGTGTTTCTACACAAAAATGAAGCAGTAGCACACAACTTAATGCAGATGAAGGCTGAGTTTTCCTCCAGTGACCAGCCTGAGATCTTTCCAGGGTTTCATTTCAGTTGTCTCTGATTCCCAGAAGCAGCATTTGCAGCCCTTGCTGGCAGGTTTGGCAATCCGATCTCACCTACATGATTAAAAGCCTCAAGAAGCAGTACCCATGAGGGAATGTGGCTTCTCCCAGCCCACCCGGAGTAACCCAGGGCTTGCAGCAATTCGCTTCTGATATTTTCACTGCACAGCAAGCAAGAGGCACACCTTTCTTTTCCCCATCCTTGCCAAAGAATTGCAAAGGCCACTTTTGGCTGCAGAGCGGGTTGCATCCTGCAGGGGTTTGGGGTGGTCACAGTGCTGGTACAGAGTCCCCTGATGTTACCTGGAAGGCAGCTCTACCAGAGCAGCACTGTAAGGTGTAAAACCACCATCTCTTAAATCCCGAGCCTCGTTTGCCTCTGAATACAAGTCTTTCTGCCTCACTGGGGCAAGAGGAGGGAGCTGGCAGGAGGAGCAGGGAGCGCGAGGGTTGCAGGCAGCTGCCAGTTGCCATTGCACAGCGAGAGAGATGAGTGGGAACTTCCTTCCCTGTTAACAAACAGGCAGCACTTTGCCTCTGTTGTGCCGAGAGGTATTCATTTTACATTGCTGTGGCATAAACTTTCAAGATCTTAATGTGTTATGTCAGAAAAATGAGCTTTATTTCGTACTTCCAGTGTCTGGTGGTGGTGAGGAGGAGGGAGGGAGAGCAAAGGAAGAGGCTGCTATTAGCAGCGGCTCTGCTGGGAAAAGAAAAGCCTGGCCTTCCCCTCCCTGCAAGAGCAACTGAGCACAGAGTTTTTGTCACTTGCTGGGGACTGTCACCTTCCCAGTGATGCTGCAGGGACTGGACTGATGGGCCAGGTCTAAGGAGGAAAATGATGGTGCAGGGGCTGTGGGGGAAGGCTCAGGGCTCTGCATCTCCCTGATGGTGCTGGGGACACAGTGCTGGGCTAAAAACCCAGCCTGACAGGGTTTGGCCCGTGCAAAGGCTCTGAGGGTGTCCCTCCTGGCTGCTCTGGTGGTCCCATTTGGGCTGTAACCCTGGGGCCAGTGGCACCAACATTGCCCCCCAACTGTGGAGGGAGCAGCCATGCCGCATCGCAGCCTTCGCATGCCTGCGCCATCGGGCTGCCCAGAGACCACCACGCCACAGCCACCTCCTGTCTTATTTATTTTTATTATTATTTTTTTCCAGATAACACTCTGCCCCGCAGCCCCCATCCCCACCCCACCTCACCCACCCCCCCAAGCTTGCAGCTCACGGGAAGAAAAGTGGAAGATTTCCACAAAAATCTCAATAGCTCCAGGTGCTTATCCGACAACAGGATATGGATTTTAAGCCTCCAATGTAGAGTATATATATATATAGTAGTGACATAACTGTGAAAGGAAAAGCAGTTTACTCTCTGTTTTTTATTATATGTAATCTCAGCAGGCAATCAAAACTTATTCAGCCACCACAGGGACCAGAAACAATATATTTGTACCCTTATCAGACACAGGCATTGACTCAAGGGGGGCCCTGGCATTACCCCTCCCAGCAAAGCCTTCAGATTTGGCACAAACAGTTTATGCATGAGCACAGGCTTTGGTGCACGTTACTCTTCCTGCCTTTTGTAAAACATTTCACTCATAGTCTCAGGCTCTTAGATGTCAAACCTTGCTCTGGGATCAGCCACTGGCCCATAGGTGGTTATGGGGGGTGTGCCACTTGCTTTTGTGCAGCACAGCTCTGTTGGCCTTGCAGCACCACGTTTGCACTAAGCAGGTTTTATGCAGCATCCTTGGATACATACCTCTCGTCTTTTGGAAAAAGGCAAGGTCTTTTAAGAGTTTAAAGGTGTGCTTTCTACCTTTGTGTTGGTTCGGCACCATGGCTATGCCAAATTATGTCTAGTTGTTTTGTGAAAGCCCTGCCATGCAAGGCCTTCTTACAATAAGGTTTGTTAAACTGCTGGGCTTGACTTTCAGAAAGCAGTGCGAGAAATGACCTGGCACCGCAAGCTGCTGTCCCGATGTGGGGGACATGGCCCCATCTTGAGGAGAGCGCTGGAGAGAGAGCCTTGTCTCCAGTGACTTGCTGAAGCAAGCTGGACATGTAGGGCTTGGTCTTTGGACACCTGCTGTGGGCAGACACAGCCTCGGTGCACCAAGGTTGATCCTGGTTGGCTGCTCTCTGTGCAGAGGTGGGCACCAAGCCCCCAGCGTGGGTACCTCTGCCCCTGGGCAAGGCTCAGACCCTCAGAATGTTTCCCTCTGCTGCTGGGGATGGCCGCCCTGAGCAAGCAAGCTTTTGGCCTCCTGGTGACCATCTATCACCACAGGACATCAAAGGAAGCATGGATTTGGAGATCAGCACATTCGTCAGGATGGTTTTCTCTCACCAGCTTGTAACCTAGCCATAAAGCTGCGATCACACCTTCAAACGATGCCTTGTTCATGGAATGTATTTCAAAGACTGGCAGATCTGGCTGGCAGAATGGGGTCCCATATATGAATTAAAGTCTTTACTTTTTTCTTCCAGAAGTTTTCAAGAGTGCTAGTGACAGAAGAGGAAGGGAGGGAGGCAAATTAAAAACTTTTTATACATTAGGAAGGTAAATGAAGCAAGTGAATGCAAAGACAAAGAGATGAAAGTCATATTTTATGGTAAGCATCATGCAATAGCTTCTTATTGGTGATGGGTGTGCAAAATAAGACACCAGAAGCCAATGAAAGAAATGGTTGTTAATACTCTGTCTAGAAATGATAGTTAGTACTGTGACTTTCTTTTTTCCCCCCTCTGATTAAATAATTTATATCAGAATACTTTTGTAATTTGAGTCTGTCAGATGGGAGCTCTTTTATATATAAATATATTTTTTTCTTTTCTGCTTTCTAATTAGCAAGGTACAAAACAGAACAGTAATGTATTACACAAGCGGAGAAGTGACATTGTCTGGAGAGCCTTGCTGTGTCCTGATTCCCAATGAAAAGCACTGCAATACAGTGCTCGGGAAGCCCAGACTCTCCTCCTTTCAGCAGCCAAAGAGTTAAAGAGATAGATCAAAGCAAGAAAAAAAAAAAAAAGAAAAAAAAAAGGAAAATATTCCTTTCAGGCTTTGAAACACTGTTGCCACCATGGAGAAGAGTAGTAGAAAATTAATAGGGTGGTGGTGGAGCAGATGCATGACCTGCAGTATAGTACAGAGGGCAAGAGTTCAAATATAAATAAATATGTATGGCTGTGCTATGTCTTATTAGATAAGAGTGCTGTCTCGTAAGCAGTTTAGGTGCAACGAAGTGGCATCTGTAGTACTTGCAAGACAAGGAGCTGTACCATAAACAAGCCTCCTGATTAAGCCCGAGATTTGCTAAGAGGCCAGCAAGAGCCGGGAGTGAGATTCGCCATTTCATCCCTCTGGGATGAAAGTATCAGGAGTGGCGGGGAGAGGGGGTGAGACTCCACCAGTGATCCTGGCAGGATAACCATCACCTGGGAGGCAGGACCCCTGGGTTTGGCATGGCAAAAGATTCTCTGTGAACAAAACTCCCATCTGTTTTGATGAAAAAGTTAAAACGCTGTCCCATGAGGTGCACAGTGGCTAATAAGTCTCCTCAGCTTCCATTTCCCCAGATCTAAACCTCAAAACCTCGGGAGACATCCAGTAACACAACATGCAGGTCTGAGGGAGGTATTTTGGAGTCACCATCTGAGCGTCCTGAAGCCAGAGAGCTCTTGGGCCAAGTGGGAGAATGATGGAAACCACTGCAGACCCCAGCCTTCCCTGAGATAACACGGGGAGGCTGAGACCTGTTTGTGTCCAGAAATATTTCGGATAAATGTGACAGAAATAATTTCTCAGTCAGAGGCTAATTTGAAAGCCATATTTAAAAGTATATGGATTTTATCACAGTCAGATCTTCATAATGAACTTTCCTTTTTCTGCCTGGTGGAATCACTTGGAAAAAGAAAGCAAGCATCATTTGAGACTGAACTGAGCTGATCACAAATAGTCTCAACAACAAAAAATTGACACAGACAAACTATAGATTATCATTCTTCATCAGTCACAAATAAACTTCACCTCAGATTTTTCCACTTGAGTTGAATTCCCCTCTATTTTTCAGCCAAATATTTCCCAAATAGTTCCAATGACCCAAAACAAGCATTTTTCACAAGATGAATTTCTTTGCTGCAGAAGTTCATTCATCCCAAGGCAGACTCCTGGAAAGCCATGGGCAAGGGTTGTCAAACAATTTGGAAACAAATGTAGGCAAAAAAGATGGAATCAGTTCCACCCCTCCCCACTGTGCCTCCCTTATCTAGTTGTATAGAGGGGGATTAGTGACATGGATAAGCCACAGGAGTAAAGCTCGGGTGGTTTGTACATGTCACCAGAACCCCTACAGGAAAATGCAGCTTTATAATATGTACAATTTCGGTTTAGTTTATTATTTATAATACCTGGGTACCAACAAAAAAGCTCAGACACTAATGCAAAGGTTTTAATTTCTTAGTGCGTTGACATCACTTACTGTCTTTCTCAATGTATTTTTATTTGTTTGATCTTCTATAAATTTTTCTCTTTGTTCTTCAGATGGAATAGCAAATCTAGTTCATTCCGAAGACACTCTGCTGCTATAAAGTAACAGAAACCTTTAAAAATTTAGAGTTTTAAGTGTGATATCATGTCCCATAAGAATATTTGTATCATTACAGGACACTATCACCTTGTTCTGTGGAAATCTGAAATTCCACTCATTTATGAGAATATCTCTTTCAGCCGTCTGCGTTATTTTAATGCAGACAATTTATTGGAGCCAAGGAACTAAATATTCTGTTCCTGCTCTGTTTTAGCACGTAATTTTGGCTACACCAACATTTTCAAACCTTTTTTCCTTTCTAACACCTTCATATGGAGGCACGTCAGCTGAAGCTTTTAGTGCAGGTTTCCAGTCATGGATTAAGATTTCTAAGTTTGCGGCACTCGCTAACTGCGTGCCCTACTTTCACCTCGTCTTACCTGTGTCTGAGGCCATCGATGTTTTAAAGCAGAGCTCGTAGTCATCTCTTTCCACAGACTTGTGGTCAGACCAGGTTTTTAACTGTTTAAGGAAAGACCAGGGCCAATGGTGGCTGATGGTAGGTGGATGGCAGAGGATTTGGGATTTTGGGTGGGGGATTTGGCAGGGCCAGGGAGCAGCAGGTACCAGCTAATACTGAGGAGGAGGAAAGGGCTTGGCCAGAAGAGGGCTACTGAGCATCAGGATGGAGGGAGGACTGGTGTAGGAGGCAAGGGTTGCTGGTCTGCCAGTTGTCCATCCAGCATATGGCTACGGGGGACATCTGGATAGCGACATGTACTTTTTTATTTGGATCCCACTTGGGAGCAGGAACACGTGTTCAGCAGCATTGTCCTCCCTCACTATATATGCCTGGCACCCAGTCCACCTCCTTCTCAGCAGGGACTGTTGCCATCCCAGCCCCACAGCCCCACAGCCTCTTTCTTTGCCACCATGAGTTCTACTTTTATCTCCTCCAGACACAGCACTCTCCCCAGTTTGTATTCTTAGACTATTACACGTTCTAAAAGGGAAGGGCCAGCTATGTAAAGCTTAATGCAATCCTTGCAATGACTGAGTGGGACTGTCAGCTGACTGTAAGAAATTTAATGAAAACGGGGAAATGTTCAAAGATGCTAAAAAATGATACTGTTGTTTGTACCCTCCTTTCCTCTTACTCCCTCCCTCCATACACATGCACACACACACATACACACACACACACACAAAAGCTAAAAGGAATCAGTGGCCAGAAGATTGATGGATAATAAAAGATCCTACAAAATTCTAAAAGGAGCACAAAAAACCCTGAACAGTTGTGGGACCACTGCTAGAGACAGCTAACAGCATTGCAAGGATTAACAAAGAAAGATCAGAAGTGTTGACTAGACACTTTTGTTCTGTATTTGCAATGAAGCTGGAGGGTGTATCTATCCCATCTGACGTTTCTGCGGGAGCAGAACATTTATCTCTGCAATGAGGGAAGATCTGAAGCAGCACCTGCTAAAATTAAGCTTTCCCCAAAACAGCTCTATTAATTTGCACCCAGGAGTTTTAAGGGAAGTGGCTAAGGAACTTTTTGAAACACCCTCATTAATAATTCACAGATGTCAGGAGTATGAGTTAATTCTTGAATCTGAAGGTCAGCAAATACTGCTCTAAAGGGAAAAAAACCTGCTAGAAAGGGGGGTGGGGTGGGGGTGGGGGTGGGCAGTGGAGGCAGGAAGTAATATGGAGAAGTAGAGACCAGCAGAGCTGACAGTTCCAGATACAGCTTGGAAACAGATTTTTAGGGCAACTACAATTACAAGTTTAGAGTCTATGCATATATGTATATATTCATATAAAACAAAGTCTAGTCATGAAAAGTGCATAATAGTAGTTCAAATACTTTACTGAGGCTTAGGATGTGAGCTTTCGTTAACTCAAATTATCAAGGTTACTGTAAAGAATACCAAAGCACAATTTGGTGCCCATGTGTTGCTCACAGTGGGAGTCTGATCTGGGGATGCCGCTGCCCCAGGTGTCCTGTCCTCTGGGAGGACAGAGTGGTCCAGCTCTGTAAGGCCACCATGCACAGGGTGCCCATGGGAATACCCTGGGTGGCTACGTCCAGGCCTTGCCCAGGTGTTTGCAACGGGGCTGATGGTAGATTTGGGGTCAGGAAGACGTTTGCCTTTGCCTCAGGGGAATGAAAACCTTGACCTGTGTCCTGAGCAGTTCTGCAACCCAAGCAGTTGCAGCTAGGTATTCCCAGCCAGCTCAGGGCGGGGTCTATAATCCCTATTTTTGTTTTAGAGGATCCGCTTTCTTGCAAATCTACACGGCATTTTTATTATTATTTCCAGTTGTTACATGATTCTTATTATAGTTCAGCACTGACGTCAGCAATAAACAATAATAGGATTGTGAACTATTGCTCTTTCTAATAAAATTATGTTTCTTCTCTGCATTATAAATCTAATAGCTATTACATCAGTACCCATAAATATATATCATTGTTTACCTTTTTAATATATACAGGGCATTGCATGCCCCAACAGAAAATAATAAGATTTTTTTTATAAGTTAGCCACAACCATTATTAGATCATGAATGCCTAATAAGTAGAAGATATAATTAAAGGGCAGTTTTCATAGAATTTTCTCTGTTTGAAAGGGAAGAAAGAGGTGGCTTTTACCTGCTTTTATGACCCCTCTAAAGCTGCAGCCTCTATTCTGTCCTTGGTGTTTCTCCACACTTTTCCTTATAATTTTTTTCCCTTTCCTCATCTGAAGCTAAATGCCAGCAAACTGGCTTGGTACAAAGGCAAGGCAATTCTTCCAGCACAGTGGCATCAAAAATCCTTTGGTCCCTGAGAATGAGCCAAGAAAACAGATCTTTCCTCCATCACTTTGTGCTAAAGCACATCCTTGCTGCTCTTGTGGTTGAGTGTCTCCATTCCCTCCCCTGCCCACCACAGGGGATGCCCCCTTTCCCTGATAACCCCTTTGGCCACGGCCTCCCATATGGCCAGACCTCACGGTGCTCATCCTCAGTCTCTGGGGTGAGTGCCTGAAGGCTCATGTCCCAAGCAGGCACCACCACCCCAGCTTCTTCCCTATGCCCCCATCCCAGCGTCCACCCACCAGCCCACCGAGCCTTTCTGGGAAGGATGTGCCTGGCAGCACCCCAGGGCAGCATGCGACACGAACGCAGCTGTGATCTATGGAAGCGTGTGCGAGATCTGTATAAATAAGGCAGATTCCCCCCCTCCACCCCCTCCTCCTCCACCTCCTCCTCCTCCTCCTCCTCCTCCTCCTCTCCTCTCTCTCAGTGCTGATTAATGTGTTGAATGAAACCTTTAAATGTTTGATTTCAAAGCAGAGAGATTTTTTTCTTCTCTTTCCGCCTATCTGTAAAGAAGAAGGGGAAAAAAAAAAAAGTGCGATCATGTGGGAAATGTTGATTTTAATGGAAAAATTGCATTGTGCCGACTTTCATAGAGTAGAAAATCCACAGAGTGAGACTTCAGGCTTGGCACCTGCTCCAGAACCTTCCTGATGAAGCAAAGGTTGTCTTCATTAAGAGCATTAATATTCATGCAGCATGGTAATTTTGACACAGAAAAGGTCTCTGTAACCTTTTCTTGTGTGAGAATTTTTTACTTCTCAAGGAAATTACAGTCCAGCAATGACTTAATTAATGCTGGGTTTCTTCAGCAGATTTTGAAGAGCTGTCAGTTTGGGCTTGCGGTAGCTGTCAAGCAGGGAGAGGGCTCTGGCTACGTAGATTGAAGGGAGAGAGGGAAGACACCCGAGCCCCCAGCATAGATCCTTGTGGCTGGGGTGGAGTAACGGGGGGAGGATGGGGGGACACACAACTCCAATGTTATTTTTCATTTAGCAACCCACTTTTCCAAGTGCTGTGTCATTTATTATTGGTATAAAGGACACAGCTTGAATTAGTCTTCCATTTCTCACTCAGCTTATTTGTTATTTTTATTTTTATTATTCCTATTTTATAATTTTCATTTTTCTCTCATCTTCCTCTAGCAGCATGCATGGAAGTTCTCAGGAGGAGCCCACTTTGAATGGTGCACAACCTCTGTTGCAAGCACTGGGAAGAAAGAGAGAAGTACCCTTCTGCTTTTAACAAAATATTTATATATGTGCATATGCATACGTAATCAGATAAAAATACTGCAAAGAAATGACATCTGCTGCCAAAGAGGAGCAGCAGCAAGTGGTGCTTTTTTAAAAAAAACCAAAGTTTACATTCTTCTCCAGTGATGTCAGTCATGTTTGCAGACAGGGCATTTTGGTGTGCAGTGCAGGATGTGGCGGCAAAGGAAGAAGCTTCTTATTTCTCCCTTTTTTCCTTCATTTGACTTTTTGGAGTAGCATTTGGAGGAGATCCTTTTAGGATCTCTCATTTCCTGATACTATTTTCTTTTTCTTCTTCCAGATCACTTTGAACTGTCCTGGCTGCTTTTCCAGATCCAAGACTGCTCTCTGGGCTGTGATTTTCTGCCTCAGCCCCCTACATTCGCTATGTCACAGCAGGCTGCACGACCAGGGAGCTGCCACCACAACCTCCTTCCTGCTGGAGACCAAGATGACTTCAGCTGCAAGACCTTGAAGGTGAATTCAACTAGCCAACACTCAAGCTGCAAATCCCCCCCAACCCCAAAAGGCTTTCAGAAGAAGTTAAAGTTTTGTTCTGCTATCAAATACATTCAAAATAATTGGGTTTTCTTTGGTAGCAGTATTGAAATTAATGATTCCAGGATGAGATTATTCCAGTCTTCAAAATCTGGATGTCCAAAACTGTCCCTCCCAGTACAAGGAAATACAAGAGATTTTTGATTATTCTGTAGTCTAAATGAGACAGCAGTGTTATGCCAGCACCGTGTTTAAAGGTGATGCAGAAGGCTAAAATGAACATTTAAATTATGTCCTTGAGGTATGAGCATTTTGAATATTTTAAGAAGGGAGACTGCATATGACATTCATTTCAGCCAGCTGTAGCCCTTTATTCTTTATTTCTTCTATTGTCAGAAGTGAAATCCCAACAATGTTGTTGATCCAAGTTTCTGTTTCACATGTTGGCATCTTGAAGTTCAAAGGCAAGTTGCAAAGTAAGTGAAACCAAGGCAAGTAGCACAAACATGCCCTGAATGACATAAGTAACAAGACTGAAGGATGTTCAGCTGAAAAACATACATTATAACAAATGTGCATGTGTATAAATATAGAAATATTTTTAAATAACCTATACATTCTCCTCCATCATTTTACCTCCTTTTTAGCCATTGCCCTTTTACTGCAGGCATTTTATGGTGCAGGACTCACTGGGTTTCAAACCAGGCAAAATGGATAACCTGCAAAAAAACCCAAAGAAGGTGATCAAGAAAAGGGGGTGCTCACATGCTCTGTGGCTACCTAGGCATACAAAATCTCTAAAGATGTCTGTACCACCACTGGACAATTTCTAGAGGACCACAAAAATGAAGAAGACCAAGAGTCATCACACCAAATTCTTCATACAAACTCCCCCTATACACACACGCATCCTGTGGGTTCACCTCAGACGCCCATTTCAGGACACCCTTTCAAAAAGATTTATTTAAGGCTGCACTGCTAAAAAGTGAGATCCTAGTGAAATATAACTGCTTCAGGCAACAAACTAAGAGTTTGTTAGAAATTGGCTAAGGTGATAAGATGGTCAATAGAGTCAACAGAGTACCAGAGTACCAGTTGGGATCTTAGGAGGCTTTGGCTCCTTTCTAGGTTTGCTTTCATGAAGCATCATGTCACTCCTCCCTGCCTGCATGGTGTTCTCTGGAAAGCACTCAGAGACGGAGATTATATTGCTATACCTACCTGCCTGCCCCTTCTGCTGCTTTACCTGGGATGATCCACTTGTTCCAGGGGTTACACTCACTTTTTCTGTCTGTTGCTTCACCATTTAATATAGTGCTAACTCATGTTTTTTTGCCAGCTACTAACCAGCGTTTTTACTGGGAATGATCTCATGACACTGGAGTCCAAGTGTAAGAGATAGCTGAGCCAAAGGGTCTAGGATGAAAATTATATCTAGTCCCATTCACACATAGACTGAGACTGCTCCC
This sequence comes from Falco rusticolus, assembly GCF_015220075.1. Lineage (NCBI taxonomy): Eukaryota > Metazoa > Chordata > Aves > Falconiformes > Falconidae > Falco > Falco rusticolus. The sequence continues at coordinate 68,099,105 of NC_051189.1, read as the reverse complement.
GATTTCTGACTCCTCACCCAAAGCCAAGCATCTCCAGAAGGACTGTTCTTGCTGAAGAGCAGTGATTTCATGTGGTTATCTTGCAGAATGCTATTGCAGTAATAAATCATTTAGTCCAGCATGATACCCAGTTCCACTTCACAAAGCTAACTTGCCTTTCCCATACTCGGCAAAAGAGATGAGAACATTTTTCTGATCAAAATGTGATCTTTTTTCAAGTACCAAAGCTATGCTAGAGTAAAATGAGGTTTTATTTATGTACAGGGGCTAGAAGGATTGCTGTAAAGGGAATTTTCTAGTCCAGGGGATAAATAACAGGAGTTGTATTTCTTATCATTACAGCAAATGAAATAAATACCTAATATTTCTTCTGCCTAACAAAGTAAGTAATTAGCAGTGCCAAAGTCAAGGGAACATGCAGGTAAATGGAGCAATAATTGGGGTGATACAATATTTGCCCACTTCTCAGATGAGGGATAAGGAGCAGGCCAGCTAGTGAACCCGCATGTTATTTACTGCTACACCACTGGTAATTAGACAGCTTGCCATAATGGATTAGCAGCAACCAGTGACACCCGTTATCCCTGGCAGACAGAGCAGTGCGTGCTGCAAAAGAAGCTGTTAAAGGCCAAGAAATACAAGTGTGTAAAAGATAAGAATAGCAAGTGCCCTCCCCATGTCAGGCTGACTGGGAGTTCAAAGAAAGCAAGAAAGGCAATCTTTAAATATGCCAGTTAATTTTAATGACACTGAAATTTTACTGACAAGTCTGAAGTATTTTAAGTAATGCCAGAATTATCTTACTTGGGATAAAACTGATTTTTGATGATCCTTTTTCATGTATAAGCTGCATTACTGTTTTATGAGGGAAGTCTGTCAGTTTGCCTGCTTTGAACAAAACACCTCTGCAGAGATGTACCCATTGCACTATATACTCTGCTCCATCACTGGTGGAAGATGGCATGTTGGGAAGGATTAGTATGGGCTATGCCCATGGTGCCATGCTGCCTGCACAACCTCGCTGCCGGCCTGGAGCCAGGCTGGTTGACAGCAGCTCTGCACTCCTGGGGCAATCCCTCTAGCAAGGCACAGTGATCTTTCATGGAGACCTGCTCCATCAGCACTGCTGTTTCCCAAGTGTGAGGCTGACCTTGCATAAGGATGCTCAGAGAGCCCCATTCCTGCCAAGGCAGCACAAGCATCACCACAGCAGGTATGGCGCTCTGCATTGTCCCGCAGAAATGAAAGAGGGTCTTGGCTTGTTCACTTGATTGACTGATTGATGATCTTCCAGCAAGGGTATAAATCTCCTCTCATATCCACCTCTTTCTCTGGACTGAACACCAAGGACATACCAACCTCTCCTCCCTGAGATGCTAGGGGAGCTGTGTGCTTCCCAGCTCATACATCTACCCACTTCTTCTAGGGACAGAAGAGGGGCCACAGGATTTCAACACTATCGTTGTGTTATAGGCATTTTTAAAACCGTTTTGTTGGCATTAACAGGGTTTTATTCTTGGGCAGCCATCCAGTTATGCACAGAGGTGCACATCCCAACCCTGCAGCAGTAAGGTCTAATTCAGCAAGATGTAAAATCTAAACAGCTCCTCAGAGCTGGACCATTCCCCTTTGGTGTCTTGCTGCTGCTGGGCTCATCCCAAGACCAATGGCATTATCTCCTTGTCTTCCTCAGAGGCTTTCTACCTGCATGTCTTGGTCACATTACTTTTCTGGCCCTGTCTGAGAGCCCTTGGTCACATCTCTACTTGCTTCTCCAGCTCTGCATCCTGGTTAGTGCAGGTGACTGTGGAGAGACTGTGCCTGCTTCTTCTCACACCTTGTTCCCTCTGCTATGAAGGAGTGTCTCTTGTGCAGTGCTCAGTCCCTGTCAAACCCTGGTCACCTGTGTCAGGACACGGCCTGAGCTGGGGACTTAACCTTTTGGCAATCACCATAGGATTTCTTCTCGTGGTTTTATCAGCAATCCATCCTCCATTAGAAGGCTATTTCCTCTTTAGAGCAAACTCTATAAAACCCTTCTGAGTTCACCCCTATTAAGTTCAATATTCTTTTCCATTGGGGAAAACCTATCTCTGGTCTCAGGGGGAGGCTTTTTCCCTCCGCCTCTCCTCTTCATTGCTCTCTGACGCACAGCGGCAGTGAGAGCCCTACCTGGGGACGCACCCAGCAGGGCTCCATCTCCTAACAGGCAAAAAAACCCTTTTCCCCACTGGTCAGCCTCCCTCCCACCCCTATTCCCTGGGGCCCATTGCTGTATCCTGCTTAAATGGTAATATAGCCATGAAATATGATTTTCTTCCAGTTGGGAATAGGAATTTTCCCATGTTTTGCTGAGAACATATTTAATATAAATAATTCCTACTGCTCACAGGCTCCCACTTTTATGCAAAGGTTTATGCTGAGCCTACAGCAAAGAATTTTAGGGAATGGCTATTCATTAAGACCCCGCCTTACTTGTCTGTCACCTCCAGAGATCCCCCACTGGCAGAAGGGGTCATGTAATGTCTTATTTATACCAAGCCTTCCAGTAATTAATTTTCTCCACATCATTTTAGCACACACCTGGGTTTTTTTCCTCATTTCTCTATTTGTGGTGCTTTTTGATTTTTTCCCCACCCCAAGTTGCTTGTTCTGATGCTAGCATGAGACATCCAACCTTTTAAAGAAATCATTCATTTTTTTAAAGGTTGAACATGTCATGGTAAGTTGGTGCACTTAATATTAAATCCCAGCTGTTTCTTTCAAAGTTCTTGAACATTGGGTAACTTGCAGAGGCACTCATGAGCTTTGTGATCCTGACACAGAGGGTCAACATGGCATGCAAAACCACTGATGGAAACCTATTTTTTAAAATGCATTTGTAAACCAGTGGTGCTTGAGGTTGGCATCCACTTTGCTATATGGTTACTAGATTAAGAGGTCAAAACCACAGTCAAGGAGCATTGGAATTGCCCTGTTAGGCCTCGAGCAGCACAGAGATGTCCAAAATAAGGACTGAACCCTCTTGTCTTGCATACCTCAGCCTTAAGTTGAAAGATCACATACAGGACACAGGAATGGGATATTACCATTTTGCTGTTACTGGTTGTTCCACAGGAGCTGTTCATAGGAGTCCTTGTCACAACATGTTCCTGGCAGCCTTGGTGCAGGCACCGACCGCTGTCCCATCACCCAGGCAGCACTGCTATGAGCAGTTAATTAGGGCACCCTAATCAGGTGAAGATATACTTGGGTATTGGCAGTGCACTTTTTACATCTTCTATTTTTGGAACATCTGTTGCTTAGTTTTGTGTGAGCTCTGTGGCTGTAAATGCCAGTTTCTGCGCCGTTGCCTGGTGCTTCCCGATCAGCCCCGTGAGCAGAGCAAGACTGGAAATAGAAGGAGCAGGAGATAAAGAAGACATGAAGAGGAAAAATCAAGCAAGGTGACCCACCTTGAGTGGGACTGCTCTTTTTGAGCACATGGGAGCTGGCAGCAGCAGGAAGGCCATTAGAAACAGTCACGTGCAAAATGTACATCTTGCATGCCTGGCGCTGGACTCAGTGGAGCTGCAAAAGGGTGCATTTTGCCGTCCCTGGCTCAGCTTCCAGCCCAAACCAGACCCCAGCAGAGCAGTTTAACAACCCAGTGTGGTTGGCATTAGCAGCCAGAGTTGACCCTAAGGTGCCATCTCATGGTTTTGAAATGTCACATCCTAAGAGACCTTTCCTGTGAGCTTGGGGAAATAACGAAGCACCTCTGCGACCAAACATGGGTACAGGTTAGTGTTGTAAAGGTAGCCACTGAAACACAACAAACCAGGAGTAACTCAAAGCACTTTTCTAAGAAGCTGAAAAAAAAAAAAAAAAGATTGTAGCAGGGCAGCTTTAGGACTTGGATAGGCGCACAAGTTCAGATAAAACAACTGAAGAATCAGGGCAACAGTGGGTGATGGAAGAGGCTTTAAAGCTCAGCCTAAGGAGCCTAAGCAAGCAGAAAAAAGCAGATGGAAGTGAGAAAGGAAGTGGAAATGAGGAGAGCTCTGAAAATCCTCAAGAGCAGACATCTCACAGGACAGGACATCCTAATGGATATGAAGAGTGATGGGGAAGCAGCCTTACTGCAAAAACCAGAGGTGCAAGGACAGGGAGGAAACTTCATGTTGTATTTACACAGAAGAACTGATATGTTACAGGCCACGTGCAGACATGATTTAAAAATGTAGCCAGTGATTTTGGGTGCCACATGGAAGAGGTGACTCTTCCAGGCTGAGACACCTTCGGATGATTTGTTTCAGTTCTGGAAAATGAGACACCGATAAGGCCTCTCAGGTTTAACATGCATCCCCCTCCAACTTTCTAGAACCAGAGCCAGCATCACGCTGGCTTTCTGAAGACCTTGGTCCTAATTTCTGAAGCCAGTGGCCTGAAAGCAAGCTGTGGCTGCAGCCTGTAGTGGTCTGTATCACCACACAACACCCAGACAGTCTCTGCATGAACCCACGGATGCTGCCATAGACTTTGTCTTCAGCACAGGCAACTCTCCAGGTGCCAAAGGCAGTGCAGGCCAGGCATTAGCAATGTTCCACTGCTCTCGCAGAGCTTCTCTTTGTTTGTTCACTTTGAACTTCCCCTTTACAGCCCTGTTAGGAGCACCCTGAATCCTCTAGAAATTTCTATCATGATAGCCTATGCAGAAGCAAACACACAAATAAATCTGCATGAAATACATGCCAGTGCAGAGTTACCCCCCAGATCCCTGCAGCCAGTAATTGTGCACACATGCATGCCTTCTCTGCCTCACATGGAAGTGAGCAGCCCCAGCTCTGCAGGGCTTCCATTGGAGACCAGCCTCCAAAGACCAGCTCCCGCAGAAGCTGTGCCTCCCGATGGCTAGCCTGGCCAGGCCTGTGAAGGCTGACAAGCTGAAGTTTGTTAACATTTAACCTTGCTTAACCCTTAAACTTGGGCTACTTTCAGCTGCCCCAAGATGATTGATAAAAGACCCTACGTGGCATCACTAATTTGGGGGGCAGTGCAAGCTGTTTGGGTTCCCATGTGCACACATGGAAGAGCTTTAGAGTGTCAGATCCAATACTCGATCGCTGTATCAGCAAAGGTGTAATGAAATTCACTTTATTGCTCCTTGAATATGTTAGATTTAAGATTGCGTAGAAGAGGACTCAAGTCTCGGAGCCACTATTTGGTTAAAAACTTGGAGAAGTAATTTTCCCGCTTGTGCTATTAAGCATGTGGTTTTCTTTATTTTGAGATCTCACTTTGCCTGGTATACATACATCCATATATCTCACAATGCATGTATGGAAACCATACACAATAACAAAATAACCTTATGTACTGTTAAGACTGGTTTTAAAATTTACAGGGTACAATCCTCTTTTTTTTTTTTTTTTTTTTTTGTTGAAAAGAATAATTTAAAAACAGTTCCATATAGTTAATGTAGTGTTTGGCCTTCCATTAAAAAGATACTATTAAACCAGTCACAGAAACACTAGCAAGTGAGTAAATGTTTAAACCACAAATCTCCCCGAACTCCTATGGGAAGGAAGGGGGTGGGGGGCTCTACCAGTTCCAAAATGGCAAGATCATATATCAGAGGTGAATAATAATGTGCAAAAAATATGTTTCAAGGAATAACACAAACTAGGAGGGGTGGGAGAGAAAGGACTTCAAGGGATGAAAAAGCTTAATGCCAGGAAAGATGGAGATTCTGGAAGTGTAGGGGTGACCAGCTCCCTAAAGGAGTAGAAAGAGAGAGAGAGAAAGAAAAAAGAGAAGGAAGGGAAGAGAGAAAGAAAGAGAAAAGAAGAAAGAAAGAAAGAAAGAAAGAAAGAAAAAGAAAGAAAGAGAAAGAAAAAGTAAAAATAAAAAGAGAAAGAGAAAAATATAAATAAAAATAAAAGGAAAAAGACAGGAAAAAAAGAAAGAAGGAGGATTGAATGGGAACAAAGTAACAGGGTGAAAACCACCCTGGCTGTAGCAATGCAAATGAGGCCTCACTGAACCAGCATGCACAAAGTGCGACTGTATATTCCATACACGAGACAGTTAAAAATTTGAACATAAGGTAGCATTTCCTTTATCATATCCCATAAAAATAGCAATTTGCTAAAGCCCTTGTAGCACAGTATGGAAGGTGGTGTATTTTACTGATAATGTAGAGATGACAGATAGTCCTATACTAGGAGGTTTCAATGGTGTCTTGCTGTATAGCATAATAAATTGTGAGGAGCAGAGACAGAGGACAGTGCAGGCACTGCTCCACCTCCAGTAGCCAAATAATTCAGCCCCGGCTCAGTAATTATGCTGTGTGAAAATATGGGATTAATTAGACTGGTACACTAACACACTGTAGTCTCATTAAAGGCTGAACAGCATTTTCATAGATACTGCCACTTGAACAGGGCTGCTGCTAATGTGAAAAGACAAAGTCTCCTCTTTTCACACTCTTGCTTATTATCTTACTTAAGGCCACTTAAGCAAACTTCCAAAGGCAGCCTGGCAGAAAGCCCTTTGTGGGATTTATTTTGTTATTTTACCTGTATGCCAGGGAAGCAGGGGGAAAAAAACAAGGGGAAATGCTAACATTAGCGATAACCACAAATTCTCCTTCTGCACCAACCAGGCTTTTCCCTTTCCTTCCTTCTTTCTTATTTTTTCCCTCACTGTTTTGGGGAGGAAAGCATGGGGCAGGGGTGGGGGTTGGGGTGGGTGATGAAGGAGAGGGGTGTCTCAAAGAGAAAGAGATAAAAGTTGTCCCCCATTGCAAGCCTCAAGTGTTTGATTTCCATTTAAAGGGTCAGCCTCCCTGAGGCATTTGTTCAGCCTGACAGGGGGAGCAGGAGCCCCGTGCCAGCACTGCAGCCCGATGGAGGAGGGCTGGGGCAAGACCTGTGTCTTTTGAGCTAAGAGGTGATTAGCAAGCCAGAAGACATAATTTATGCTAAATAGTTGCCGTTTCACAATCTTTTATCCACAGAGAAAAACCTCCTCCCAGGTACTCCAAGCCACCAAAAAGGTCTCCGTCACCCAGCAAGTACAAATGTTGCTACACCTACAATTATATCTCTGTGGCTTCTTACACACCGTGAGGAAAAAAAATATCTGACATAAGACGACGGCACTTTGAAGACAATAAAACCATCTCCCTCAGAATCCAGCACCTGGGAGAAAATTGATTCTGGAAGGGAGGGACGGCTGTAATGCAGCCGTTGTTAAACAAGCAGATCTCCTCCACCAGTTCCCCATGATGCCCAAACCTTGTGGGTTGGCACCAGCCAGGCACTGGGGCCCCGGTGTCCCCCAGGCTCCCTGCCCCTCCATGGCGGCTTTGGTCCCACACAGGGACACCTGGGGATGCTCGCTGCAGCTGGAGGGAGGTGGGAACTGGGGCTGGCATCATCCAGTGGCTCCTGACGGGGAGCGGGTTCAGTCCTTGTGCGCTTTAATTCTGGGCAAATGGTGGGGATACAATCTGCTGCACGGGAAGCAGGCTGCCACAGGGGTGTTAATATATAAAGCTTGTCCTTTAAAATTAACAGGCCTCTATAAAGACCTGCTTCACCCCGCTCTCAGGAGAGCTATTAGAGCAGAGAGAGACTTTGCCACAAACGTAGCAAGGAAGCAGGGGGGGCAAGAGAGGCAGGAGAGGAGCCCAGCATATCCCGATGACAGACAATAATAGAGGTATCTGTGCAGAAATACTGTGGGCTTGGAGATGCCTTTGAAATAACCAACTGTAATATTCAAGTCGGAGAAATAGCTGACACTGAATAGACTGAAACCTGCTTTGTGGCTTAACAAAAGTGGGCAATAGAGAGAGGATGACATGAAACAAGTCAGTTTGCAGCAGGCTCTAAGGTTAGCATCATTAGCAAAGGGGAAAAATGATTAGCAGTAAAAAGCGAGACATTAAAAAGAGATTTAAAAGGAGAGTTAGAGGGAGCTAGGGGATGGGGGGGTGCTTTATTTGTACCTGAGAAAAATAAAAGAGATTCCTTCCAGACACATTTGAATTCTCTCTGCTGCCTTTGCACACAGAAGTTTTATGAATATTTACCTTTCGCATGGTTTGGGGAAGGATATATTCTTTGGCACTGGCATTGAAATTTGAGAGCAGTTTCTCCTGCCCATATGCAAATTGCTTGTATGAATTCAAGAGCTGAGAGCATCCCAAATAATGTTCCTCCTGCAGACAAGTGCTCTTTCACTCATCTGTTTAAATGTAGGGTGAGCGATGGCCAGGGTTGTTGGACTTTGTTGGTCTGAGTTAGGTTCATCAGATAAGGCTTTAGCTTGGTTAGTTCAGAAACACTCAGTAGGAATTTAGCTATCAAGTGGCGATGTCAATTTAAATAAATACTATTTAGGCTCCTAAGTCTTGTAAATGTTCTTGAGACCATTACCTCCTGACTCACTGCAGGTAGTACTTTAGGGCCTTCATCCTGAGATGGGGACAGCATGCACCCATCCGGGTCTTCTTTACACTCACACCCAGCATTAGTGGCAATATCGTGGGGACAAGGGAGGAGGAACTGTTTCTGTGTCAGGAGGCTTTATAAATATGCCTCCCAAATCACGTGTATTCACGTTACGCCATCTTCATGGGGGCTGGTGGAAAGGAGCAGATCACTGCCCAGCCACGTGTGTGCCACTGCTCTGCACAGTGACACGTCTTGGTGGCATGGCGGGAGCTTTGTTGAGGGACTAAGCTGTGCAATGTTCTGCCAGTGACCGTGTGTCTGCCACGCTCTCTGGCGGGACAGCTGCAAGGGCACTGCTGCTGACGTCTGCAAACATGGTCTTCAGAAACCCCTTCAGCGGTCCCAAAGCAGACAAAAAAGCATCTGGTTTATTTGCACTTCCTTGTGACAAAGACACGAAGGAAGCTGCCCACAGTGACTCAGGCAAGACAGATGACAAACCTGCACACACGGCATCTGCACACGTGCAGTAGTGCTCCAGAGCCGCACTGTCCACCTAGGTGGCTGGCACCATCCCTGCCCAGGGCACGGAAAGGGTAAGCAGGTTTCCCCCCTGACACTCCTGAGGCAAGGGGGTCCTGGTGTACTGGTTTTCACCCCAGCGCAGAAAAGCGGCACTGGGTTCCACAGCCGCAGGCAGCCGGCGGCGCTGGTGCCAGCCAGCCGCTGCGCTGTGAGGAGGCTGCGGGCAGGAGTCCCCCCAGGAGACAGCCCAGGGGGGCAGCCCAGCCCCGCCCCGCCCCGCCCCGCCCCGCCCCGCCCCGCCCCGCCCCGCCCCGCCCCGCCCCGCCCCGCCCCGCCCCGCCCCGCCCCGCCGCTGAGGGGCAGGCAGGCGCCCCTGCCCAGCTGAGGGGAGGCCGCCGGGCAGGGGCCCTGGGACATGGTTCCCACCCGTGCCCTAGCGCGGCGCTGGGGTCCGAGCCCGGCCACCGGCCGCCCCCAGCAGCACGGCCGAGCCCGGCCGGCAGAGGAAGGGCTCCCGCCCTCAAACACGGGCAGCCGCGGCGCGGCCCTCCCCTCTGCCCCGCCGTGCTGTGGCCTCCGGGAAGCCGAAAGGCAAACGCCCTGGCTCCCTTCGCTGGGGGTTGTCTCGCTCTGGGCCCCACAGTTTTGCTGTGGAGCTGGGGACCCCTCAAGGCCTTCTTAGCTGGAGAAAAGAGAAAAGCTGTGTCTCGGCAGATGTGCAGCAAAGCGGACGGGCAGTGTGCCGTGACCAGCCCTGTACCTCTAACGCACTCCGTGTGACTTCGCAAGGGCCAGCTCGCTCCAGCGCAGGGCAGCCAGCACCCAGCTGAAGCCTCACCCGTGGGTCCGGGGGGATTGGGGGTGGGGGTAGGGGTGTGAGGGGTCCCCCCACCACAGCTCCAGGCCCCTGCTGCCACCGCTCCCCTTAGTCCCCCTTCGGCTCTTCAGGCCGTGGGACCACCACACTGCTCCTGGCGCGGCTGGTGCTGCCTCAAACAAGCTACGTCAGGATGAGTTCACAACTTTTGGATGGGGAGATGCAGAAGAAAAGAGGAGGGATGGACAAGTGGTCCCTCGCTCGCAGGGGAATGCCTCCGATCCTTACAGCAGGAGCTCCTACCCCCTTCCACCTTCCCCAACCGGAGTCCGTCAGGGATTAAGCAGAGCCACGCAGGTCAGGTCCTGCACACTGCCATATGCTATTCTGTGGGTCATGCAGATCGCAGCCCACTGTCACAACTGTGGTCACAACACACAGAAAGTGCAGGTCATAGAATCAGGAGCACTGAAAGTTATCATTGGCAATGGGTACGTATAAAATACAACTGGCTGGCGCTGGGCTTTCCTCCTTCTTCCTGCTGTGAGGGATTCCAGAGCTCCATCCCCACCAGCCATCTAGCTCTGGTGTTTGTGTTTGGGTGAAAGCACAACATGCCAACCCCCAACCCTCCAGGATGCTTAAGTGCACGGTTGCCTTGTAGCCACTGAACAAGTGCATCGGCTTCAGTGGCACCGCTCATGGCCGTAGTGTAAGCGCCTGCTTAATGCCTGAATCTGGCCCTAGTTCACCACTCCAGCATGAGCCTTTGGAGACTACAGGTAAAATACTAATGAAAGAAATATGGAAATGCAATTTTGACACATCAGTGAAAGAAAATGAGTGCTGATTATGAGAGCTGTCAGCTCTATCCTTCTGTCATCTCGTTGTGTCTGTGTGAATAGAGAAATCAAATTAAAAATGCCTGAATGCATTCAGGAACCCAAAGGGGAACATATTGATCTGCGGATAAGGTCAGATACAGGCCCTCCAGTTTTTGAGTAGGGGGAGTGGAACCTCAGATGTGTATGAAAGAGGAAGCGAATGTCTCCAAGGCTGGCCAGAAAGGGACCCTCTATTATGATCTTTCTCATGAGAAATACATTTCAAAAGTTAGATAACAAAAACCAGCTGCCTTGAATGTCTATAGACAGCATGCCCCTGCACAAACCTGAAAAACAGTAGCCTTCAAACAGCCTCTTACAAGTGGATGCGGAAGGAAATAAAAATGACAAGGGCATTAGCTGACCAAAGCCCAGCAGGGCCACGCGGGGTGTCCCCTGCCCCCTGGAAAAGGGCCACTGGTGGCTCTGGTCTCACATCTGTGGGGAGCAAAGAGGAACCTGATCATTCCCTTAAGCCAGAAAGAGTTTTGTTAGTGGAGTCAAGAAGATCAATTACCTGAATATTAAAATTTTCCCCAACTTCTTCGTCAAACTTCTTCATCTCCTGAGAGTGTTCAGACTAAAAAGTTATTAAAGTATCATTTTCTCACTGTGTCCCTTCTTATTTTTGCATTTCATCTCAAGGCCCATTGCTGCTACTTAAAGGGAAGAAATAGGCTTTTGACTGGATAATGACAATTTGGAGGCCATCGTTTTGCTCTGTTGCGGATCTATGTCTTTTTCTGATATACATGAATTCAAAGGCTGGTGCTTAGATCTCAGACAGGATAAAGCCAATGTTTGCTTCAGAAGGATTTTCTTTGGGAAGAGTACATTTTTTGTAAGCGCAGAATGACATATTGCTCTGGGGTTATAAAGAGAATTTTATATTTAAAAAGCTATCTCCGAGGTACGTGCTCCTTTTACTCAGCTATAAGCTAAGCAAAACACAGAGAGAGGAAAGAGAGAGAAAGGTAGAGAAAATGAATTAGCTTGAACTTTTGCTGAGATGAATATGGCCTGATCTTTTAAGTTCAGTTCATCTGAGCAATCTCACTGAAATCATTGGGGTTTCACCCACATACTTGGAAGCAGTCCTTGGCCCCATATGGCTTAGCAATAAAAGAATGCTTTCAATACATCAGCTAAATTTGGCTGTAATTAGAGATAGGACTGAGCGAAGTACCTGCCTCACCTGGCTCTCTACAGCTACCTCCAAAGTTATGTGTTTTGTGGCTGCATCAGGACCAGGTGCCCTGTGCAGCACCTTGTTCTTCCCAGGCACACCAAACCCCACCAGCTGCTGGCAATTCTGGCAGGGGCTGCAGGAGCCCCTGGAGTGATGCCAGCCGTGGCAGCTACACACGTCAAGCTGGAGGTAAACCAGGTCACCAGCGCACTCATCTTACCAGAACGGCAACGGGAGACCATCATGTGAGGGAAAACACCTCTGCTCAGCGCACTGGTCCAGAAATGGCAATATTGACTTAAGGTATGCAGAGCAGCGAGGGGCAAACCGGTCTCTCATCTGCCTGAAACTGTGTTGAACGGAGAGAAAGAGAGGGTCTGAGCTAGCATGTGTGCACGTGCAGGCGAGGAGTGGAGGCTGGCAGTACGCCTCCCTCTGCCCCTACCCCCATTCCTTTGCAGGAGTTTCAGCTCATCTGCTTTTCACAGGCGTTGAAAACTAGAGGGAAAATTGAAGCCTGATTGTGACTGGAAGCTAATGTAGTCTACATGCAGCAGACATCTAATATGATGTTATTTATTCCCATAGATCTGTTTATTTTGTTTTCAATTTACCAAACCCTGTGACACATTCCCAAAGGTGCCTTGTTGTACAATACGTTGCACACAGTAAGATATTCAGCCTAATTCACTCTTTGTTTTGTTTCAGTTCAGCTGCATGAGGGCACAAATGCGTCTGTGTTGTATCTTCTCCTGTGACTGATGTTGCAGACTATTGCCATAGGGTTTTGTGAAATGGGATCTTAGTTAATCTAGGGCATTGTCTTTGTAGTGCTAAATTCTTATTTGCAAACATAATGTTCTGGCATTGATGCAACAGGGGAACATTAGTGATTTTTTTTTTTTTTGAATAGACTGTATGTATGTGTTTTTAATAAACTTCTATTCTAAAGCTTTTTCTCCCTATTCTGCTTTTGATCTGAAACATTTATAACATATTGCATCATGTCACATTGATGTCTTTAGCCAGTCAAGACAAATATTCATAAAACCCATGTGCCCAAACAGAAAATGTATAATGCTAAGGAGAAAAGTACCTGATATTTTTAAAGCATCCACAGGAAGGCAACTCTAGCCTTTAAACACCAGACACACACATACAGAAAAGATTTTGAAAAAATTGTCTGTCCATAGCCTGTTCTCAGCCTGGAAGGATGGCATCACTTAGAAATCCATGGCTTTTCTTTGCACTTTGTTGAAAGCTCTCATGTTTTAATTTTTCTTTTATTTCAGAAATGTGTTGTTATTCAGTATACTGAGGACCTGGTCTGAGGAACTGGTGCAGAATCAGGAGTTCCAAATTGGATGATATTATAAAAGCGTGCTGCAGACAAAATTTGATGTAAACAGGATCTGGAAGAGATTCGGTGAGATTGTGAAAAAAAGATGACAGGATGCAGATTCATTAATAAAACAGCCCCTGGCTAGTGAATATAAAGTCTGATCACAATTTGGAAAACCAGGTGTCAAGAGGACATGCAGAAGCTGGTCTGACAGAAGAACTGAGCCTCAGGTATTTATTGAGTGGCAACTACTGAAATCCAGTTCTTGCTTGTGATGGGTATGTTTCCTTAAAAGCATTTAAAGTAGTTTAATTTTCACTTCAGCAAGCTTTTGGACTGATTATCAAAAGAGCTTTCTTAGAAACCTACTTGGATGAAGAAAACAGATCTCCCACATGTGCTTCCCAATGTGCACACATTCGTGTCTGGCACACTAGAACCGGGCGCTTCACTTTGAATTAACACTGAGTGCCTGCTGCACAAGCAGATGACTCCCCATCACCAGCTATTACTGCCGTGAGCTCTGCTCACCCCCTTGGAAGTGCACGCGAACAAGGCCCTGTGAGCTGCCTCTTGTCCAATGGTTCAGCTCTCTGCTGCACGGTTGGCTGCATACATTTGGTGAGCAACTACAGCTAGCAGGTCTGTTAAGGATCTCCTTCTAGGGACACTCAAAGCCTGGCTCTCCCCTCTGTGCAAGCTCCCATATGCCCAGCAGAGACAAACCCATGCAGTAACATTGACTGTATGTTTAATACCCAGATGAGCTCCGTGCTTCATATACAGAAATGGAAATGTGCTATTATATACCATTAGCAGAAACGCCTAAAGGTAATAGGAGCAGTCGGGTGCCAGGAAAAGAGACGGGGCACAGCAGAGTGAACAAGGAAATGCTCTTTTCTGCCCAGTGTCCACATCAGCCCCGGTATCTGGTTTGTGGGTATGCTGAGCATAATCACAGCGAGAGACACCAAAGGCTATGATGAAGCATTAGAAAGGTGGTATGATGGTCACATGCCAGGGATATCTCCCCATTTACTTCAGCCTAAGAGCTTTGTTAATGTCTGCCTTAGCTCAAATGAGGTCCCCTAAACGGTTGGAGATTTTCCTCTGCACTCTGTAGTTCTCCATCTGTGAAAGAGGAAAAATATTTCCTCATGATACCTTAGTGGGGCAAAGGAGGACAAAGCTGTGAAGGGCTGGGAAATGCTTGGATACCAAAGTGACAAGTACCAGAAGAAATGTCCACAGAAAATGACTCATCCTGCCTCTGGAGCAGGCTTTCAACAGCACGCAATAAACTAGGCATGGAACCACCACTAAACCACTAAGACAAATTATTGAAAAGCTGCGTGAGCTCCTGCACACTATCCGTGGCAGGGCAGAGTGCAGGGGAGGACACTGGGGTGCATCCACCCACCCATGCTACAGCCAAACCACGGCTGGGCTGCTCTGGCAGGAGCCTCACTTGTGCTGCTGAGGTGCCAAGTGAGGAAGCACGAGCCGAGTCATAAACCCCCCTTAGAAGAGAGGAGACAAAATGGATCCCTGCACCTTTGCTGGGGCTTTGGGAGCTCGCGCTACTGGAGAAGGGCCACTTTTGGTCTCTCTTTAGTAGACAGGCCCAGTAAATGGGGACAGGAGGAATAAGGACAAACCCAAGACACAGCACAGAAGAGCAGACATGACAATTTCTGCTGTGTTAGCACTTTGTCTACCAAATCTTAGAGTCAGATACCAACACACTGCGAAAGCAAAAGAGTTTGGTTATCTTCTATGACTCTAACAAGCATATTGCCTAAGACTTGGCTCCTGCTCCTCAGCAGCAGGTTTTTGTCCACATCATTGATCTACCACAGACCACATCACAACCCAGCAAGACACAGCTTCTATAGCAGAGTGGTCTGCCGGCAGGATTACCAGGTATGCAGCAAGCCTGTTCCTGTCAGACCCAGCCCTTTACCTGCAGGAACAACAAATTCCCTCGTTTCGCTGAGAGAAAAGAATAATAAAAGGGGGCGAGGGGGGTCTAGAGGCTCTCCCTGCTCACTCAGAATTTCTCCTGGGGATCCAGGCTCCCAGCTACTAGACAGAAATACTCCTGAAAATTCCTGCTTCCATTTGCTCTAAATATCTGCAGTACTTGCTGTCCCTAAATTTTATCATCATAGCTCACGTATGGATTTAAGGCAGGAGTCTGAGCCCAAACACCCCAGACAGCCCCTAGCTGCTCCAAGCCAAAGCAAGGCAGCTATCCCGGTGCTTCAGACGCATCTCTCTAGGTTTCCCTTCACTTGCCATCCCCACCAGGCTGGTGCCAGCCAACAGTGCCACTACCTTCTGTTCAACGTGCCACAGCAGCCTCAACCCCTCTGCTACCCTGGCAAGAGCAAGTGGTGGGCTTGGGATATATATGTCTCTATCTGGGTCCCCAGGTGCGAACACAACCCTGGGCTTCCCTTTGCTGACTCCTCCTTAACCTTGAATTAAAGCAGAATAAATCACCTGAATGATCTGCTTTGTAAATTCAGAGGCGAAGCCTACAGACTGCAAACAAAAATGAGGAGGAGAAGAAAGAGCAAGGCTGAGAGGATGGCCAGATGTCCCTAGCAAGGGAAAAAATCCTCCTGGAGCTGGGCATCTGGATTTCAGTTACCAACCACCAGCAGTCACCACCATATGCTGAGCAGAAAACACAAACCTGTTCCACACCCCCCACAACAGAGCAACACATTGGCAGATGAAGAAGCTTAGCAGGATTTGGGGGAAGGTCCTGAAACTCTCTCAGCATTAAGATATCTGCTAGCAAAAACCTCATTTGCAACAGAAACAAGTCCTTTCCTTCCCCTGGTGACCCTCTGTCCTACCTGGATGAGACATATCTTCTCTGTGGGTGTCTCCCCTTGTGGGAATTTGGAGATCAGGAGCCCATGACCGACCTGGGGCCACCGGCAGCACTGCACTTGCTATGGCCAGATCTTCAAACCAGCCGCTGTGTCCTGCATGCTACAGCAGGGTCAGTTGAATGTGGCTACAAAATTGTTCATCTGCCCTGTGCCTTGGTGGAGCAGGAGGGGAGAAGAGAGTGGGAAAGGGAGCTGGATTTCTGTTGTGGGCGTGTACTGGAAAGACACTGGATTTTGTCTTCCCATTTTGTCTGCTCCTTGTCTCTCAGCTCCTGTGTGGATGGCTTTGCTACGTGTGAGCAGTCATTGCTTTCGGTTCCTGGTAATTCAATTCTACTTCTGCTTTCAGAAGCTCCTTCCTCAGTCCCTAGCAGATTAAGAATCAAATTCGCTGCCTTCTACCCTTGGATTTGGCCAATCTTTTCTTCTCCTTTGTCTGATCAGATGTCCCCAGGCGACACCCAACCAAGCCTCCCAAGGATAGATGACTTTCAAAGTACGTCTGTTGACCATTGCACAGACCTTGAGGCTCATGGGTATTTGCATAACAGGAGATGCAACCTAGCAGAGGTAACAAACCTGTTCTGCTCCCTGAATATCCAGGTGGAACGCTCCCAAACATGGCAAATCTACGTGCAGGACCTCCCAGGAGCTGAACCGACACATGGAAAAGCTGCAACAATAAGGAATGAGGATTCAAGACAGTAAGGAATAAAGATTCAAAGCAGTGAGAGTGATCAGAGGTTGGGAGCGTATGGAATAAAGGCCAGCCCAGAATTAAACTGTTGCTGCCCAGGGGATTTCTGCTCTTACTAATCAGAAACTCCTAGAACCTGCTGGTCCTCAGTTAATGCTGACCTCCAGGGCAGGGCTACATGGTGCAACTGGTCATTCAAAGTAGCCTTGAGAACAGTGTTGCTGCCAGAGGACAAGAATGTGTTTTAAACGAGGTCAGGCATCCTGTTATGTTGCAGGACACAATCCTACCTTGTGGTCTAGTCATCTTTCACATTTCAGTTGCACGATAGATGCTGCATCTACCTGCCTGCTGTGGATCTTCCTCCCCTCCACCACTGCTCTCAAATCCGTAACCGTCATCTAAGAACATCCTTATAGAAAAATGGCAAAGCTGATTTTGTCCAAATGGAGTTGGTGGAAGCTACTGGTTTGTGCTCTGCCCAGTCAAAAATTATTGTCCGATGATGGTGAAATTCCCATTATATTCTACCATTTTGAAAAATAAAAGTTTTAAATATTCATCGTGTTCTTTATTTTCCAGTTAAAGGAAAGCCTGTTTTTGTTTGCTGGTTGTATTAAATACCTTATTTAAATGGCTGAAAACACGTAGCCCTTTAAAGAAGAACCTAACACACAGCCACAGAAGAAATTAGTTAGTCTCTGGCCGAGGGCTTTCTTTTAGCTTTATTTAACACATATAAAGGACTCTGTGTTGCTGTCCCTATTACACACACAAGGCAGATTCTGCAGTGGACTGTATTTGGCCTCGCATGCCTGTTTTCTCCATAGTTTTACTTACCATTCTTACAAAGGATAAACAGACAGGCATGTGCTTACATATTTTGAAGAACATATTTCCTCATACTCTAAAAGAGATTTCTTTGAATACCCTTTCATCACTTGCAATTGTGCCCTTGGAAGTTTTAGCAATATTTGTTTCAGATAAGTTTATTTTTCTATGATTGATTGAAATCTCAAGCTGCAATTAAGAAAATTGCAGCAAGAACCATTAAAGGGATAGCGTCATTTTCTCCCCTTTCCACTAAAATGTCAGGTTTCAATGTCACTGCAAGATAACCCAATCGCGTGCTTGTACATGGTTCACCCGGGCTGGAGTAAGCATAAAACCGTCTGGAGTACTAATTACAAATGACTAGAAATAATGACACACGGCAGAAGGAAAATGAAAGGCCCTGGTCCTTATTACTTAACTGCCGAGGTGTATATGCGCAGTAATGCAGGTTATTGTGAAGCAGTCTATTTAGTAAATATACAAACATCCATCCCCACTTGTAGATTAGCCTCAGTCCCTCCCCCATCTCCCTCTGTCTCTCTGCCCTTTCTTTCTCTCCAATTATAAACCAGCACCAGGTTTTCTCATCAGCCATCTCCATGTCTCCAAATGGCTTTTCAGTGTCAGGCCTATCAGGAAATTAACTCATCATGCAGTGACAGCTGCTAATTTTTTCCCCTTACATGTCAGATGGATCGCCTGCTGAAGCTAATAATGAATCACCAATCCCTGATTAGAAGGTGCTTCCGAAACATATAACTGCCATCTGAGCTAACTTTTTTCTTCATATAAAATGATATCACCCTAGAGGAGTAGAAAACGAATTGTATTCTTCAACAAGATGGAACAGGGGTAGGCTGTTTAAGTGAGCCGTGTGCTATCTTAAATTATGGGCTAATATTGCACAGTAAAATAAGTGAAAACTCACAGCTCTCTTTTACTTTGCCAAATGAATGACCTTTTTTCTGTTACTTAATCGTCTCACTAGAACTAACTTTTGTTTCCAATTTCAGGAGTGCTTTTGTCTTCATCCTTCTCTCCTTTTTTATTCTGTTTACAGCTTTGGTGTTCAGGAAGTCTACTGAGCAGGGAAAGTTGGAAAAAAGCCCCAGAAGTTGCTTTCTGAGGCCTCCATCCACCACACCAGCTCCTTGCACTGCTCTGCCAGTAGCTCCAACCCCAGCTCTCAACCTCTGTAAAAAAAATAAAAAAAAAAAGGGGGGCTCACCTGCATTTTAAGCTCAGTTTCAGTTCAGGGCTAGCCCAAGGCACGAGAACTTCGACATGCAGAGATTCCTACAGCGATTATACAAGCTGAATCCACTGTCCACAAAGATCAGAAATGTATTTCTTTCAGGACTCACAGCTAACACTTCTGGTATTAAAGCAGCATTTATAAATGACAGCAGTGCTTGCAGCACTACGCACAATCCACATGTGCATACCTCAGCGCATCAACTATTGGCTCTGGCTCATCTCACTGCCATAGCAGAGTGCAGCTGGTAGTCAGGCAGAATGGTATGTAGCTGTGGGCACTTTGGGTTGTGTTGGGTTTTGGGTTGTTTTCTTTCGTTTTTGTTATAGGAAATATTTCTCTAAATATGGTTTCCAGCTATCTCTTATCTCTCATTTCTCCCCAAAGATGAAGCCTGAATGCGGGGGCCAGGAGACACTGCCTCAGGAAGGGGTATATCTGATTCTTAAGAAATCGAGGGTGAAACTGCTTGCCAGAAACATCTCTTCTTCCTCTGGCTTTGTTTTCATTTCAGGTTTTTTGTTCACTTTTGGTTGTTGGGCTTTTTTTTCCTCCCCCCCTTCCCCCAGTTTAATGCTTCCTAAACACTTACGATTTTACCTGTTTGGCATCATCACAGTATGATCCAACTTTGTTAATGCTTATTCAGAATGGATAACAAAGAGGATATTAAGTCAATGGCTCCGGCATTTGGAACACCAGAAAACAGCCGCCTGACATGGGAATACTGCACTCTCGACAACCGCTTCCGTTACGGTGTAGCCCTTGATTTCACCAGCAGACAGGCAACTGAAGGTGTTCAAACCAGACAGCAAACCACATTTTTAGGAATGAATGGCTGCCAGGGCTATACACCTTCCTAGATCCACCCCACAAGTTCTACTGTGCTCTGACGGTAGATGCTACCTGTGGCAAAGGGCTCCTGCCGCCCCTGAACCTGCTCGCTGCCATGCCACGGGCACCTCGCCAGCACCACGCACGGCCATCCTGGGGGCTAAGGTCCTTTTCAGGTGCTGCTGTACCCTGAGCATCTCCCTCCGCTGCTGCCTTCCCAGCTCCCCAGGGCAGACGAAAGCTTGGCAGATCCATGGAGTGATCCAGCTAATCTCCTTTCAGCTTACAATACAGCACGGTGCCAAGAGCGCAGGCACAGGAGGGAGACAAATGCCAGGGATGAGCCTCCTAGGCCCTGGGAGAGATCTGCTGTGGCCTCAGCTTTCTCGGTATGGCAGAGAGCATTTTAGCGTGGCATTGAGACAGTGCACGGAGTCCTTAAGCAGGCTGTCTGCGCAGGAATGAATGTCACCCTTGATTTCTAATGTTACATTTGTAGGGCACTAATAAGTTAACTTTAAAGTGCACATTAAAAAGAAGGGGGGGGGGGGGGCGAGGGGGCGGGGAAATAGCCTTAGAAAAATATTAGCTCTCCTCATCAGGCTGCGCTCAGAGAGAAGTATCGTTAACCTGAGCTTCCAGGTAATTACAGCACATGGTAGGTTAGTGAATCCTTTCCAATGCTCCCAAGCACAGGAACACCTACCACTGTTAGTTGGGTTTTTTTGTTTTTTTTTTTTATGCAAAGGTCTGCTCTTTTCATTGTGCATACAATGTGATTGCTGGTTTGACACTGCAGGCTACACTGGTTTTATGAAGGATTAAATGCCACCTGAGACATATTTATCCTAAATAAATCATAAATGGTAAACTGCAGCATGTCAGTGTCAACACCCTGTACTGCAGCAGAAAGGTTAGCCATACAGGACTAAGCACAGCAAAGAATTAGCATCCAAGCTGCAAGACCACAGGGCTACAGTTAACAGGAGAAATGATCAAGAAGAAATATTTCCACTGAAAAACATTCAGTTTTTTGAACATCTGTGAGAGTCTTGCAGAGGGCCATCATTTTGTAAAGGTCACCTTTTTCCTGATAACAAACGGGACTTGATCCTGTCACTGTTTGCTGAAGACAGTATTTAAGAGTAAGTGAACAGCCTGTCACTTTTAAGAAAGATGAGCAAGTCAAACTCAGCTAATTATGAATCTCGCTGTCTAACTTGAAATTTACTTTTTTGGGGGTTTGACAAAGACACAACCTTAATTCCTGGAAAATAATAAAATTTAAAAAATAATAATAAAAGGAGATGAAAAGACAGCAGGATCTTATAGCCCCAGAATGAAGCACCTTTTCTCAGCAGCTCTATCAGAAAATACATTTTTAAGCAGTTGCTTCAGGAAGGAACTATTGTTTTACCTCACCCCAACTTTCTTACAGTTGAGAATTTTAAGATATTTAACATGATAGGAAACCCAGTTATCTCTAGAGTCAGCATGGCTTATACCCTAAACACTTACACAATTATATTAAGCATGCATGAGGCACACTTCAGAAATTAGATTCTTTTATCTTTATCTATCTAGCCAGCTAGAGAAAGGAAAAGAGAAAATGCAGACATAACAGATAGCATTTGTTTGCTCCTACTGAATGCCAGTTCTTTTTATTGCTTAATATTAAAAATCATGATGCTTCATTTTAATGCTAACATTTTATTTGAAAGACAAAAAAAAATAATCCCCAAACCTCACCAGTTTATATTTTACAATTTTTTTTAAAGAAACAAAAGCAGTTGTATCATGAAACAAATCTTTTCAACATGAACTTGCATTGAACAATTGCAGTATATCCACAAGTAAATAACTGACATTCTGGACTAAGCAAGAAATACAAGGTCACCTTTTTTTTTTTTTTCTACTTGTTAATGTCAATGTCAGAATTTTCTTTACAAACCCCCATAACATTTCAGAAGTCTCTCACAAAATGAACTGCAAAATGGTATTTATATGAAGGACTATTTATAAGAAAAGCAAAACACTGACAGTGACGATTTTTTTTTAAAATGTGTATTTCTTATGTAGGACTCTCATCTAAAATTAAGCAGAAGTTACAGGCATCAAGTTCTTCTTCCTGATCATATATAATCAAGAATTTTCTGGTGTAGCTTTTTTGAGCACTTCTTTAGGGAAAGTTCTACATGATCCTATGAAAGAGTAAGGTACTATGAAAAAATCTGAGTTTAGATGCAAAAAGATACTTATTTTGATGACATATTTTTAGCCAGGGATATTTTAAAGTAAGATTGTAGAAAGCAAAATGTCACCTGTTCTTCTTTAAAATGAAGAAGGGCATTGATTACAGTATGTAAGCTTACCTGTTCACTTTGTCATGTGGGTTTTATATTTTTTGCTTATTTATCTGTTCTCAAACTGCACATGTAAGTGGAATTATTTTACTCCTGTGATTATGTTAGACAAAAATGACAGAAGGCAGGGAATTACCCTGAGATAAAACAACATTAAAAAACCCCAACAAACCAACAAAGAAAGCAGTGAACAAAAGAATACCTTAGGGGGGCAGGGGGTGGCACTTTTTATCCTGTTTTGTACTCCAATATGCTTGTTTTATAATAATCCCAAATAATAATTCTTAGAGTTATAGTAACAAGATTGTACTATCCTGTTCAGTGAACTCCTCCTAGTAGCTTCACCTCCCGCAGGCTGTGTATTTGTTACCTGGCTAGGAGGGTGTTGTATTGAGAAGGTTTTACAGAAAATGTTCCAGGAGTACCGTGACTCCTTGGATCTGATAATTGCCAGCTTTGCCCTGCATCAAGCTTAGGAGATGAAGCTCTTCATGCTTCTTGTACTTCATTATCATCTCTCTGGTCTTGAATTATTTGTGAGCCACCCCCTGTATAAATGACCATGCGTGTTAATCGTTCTTCTGCTCTATCAGGGGATACAGGTTCTGCTTTTATAGCAGTACCAGCCTGCAAAATCTCTTGAGACCTGTCTGTCTCTATCACAGCGTGCGAGTACACACCAGGCTCATCCTGCATGTCTGGTGGCAATTCTGTGACAATGTAGTGGGTTGCACCTTCAGAGAAGTCATCATCAGAACCCTGAACCATGGCTTGAGCTAATTCTTCTGTGACAATAATCTGTGATATTTCCCCATTCGACTCCACTAAATCCATGTGCTCGCTCTGGACACTGAGCGCATGGCTACCAGCTTCCTGCATAATTATCTGAGAGCCTTCTCTAGCTACCATATGCACAGTCCCTTCCTCATTTACAATGACTTGAGTGACACCTTCTTTCATCAGCTGGTCAGCTGCAGCCGTATCACATACAGCAAACTGTAATACTCCTTGGACCATTTTCTTGAAGGCAGCCTGAGCTCTCTCCTGAGATGCAATTATAGCTGATGGGTGCATGACCCGCGTCACTACTTCCATAGGTTTGGTATCTTCCTGAGTCTCTTGAACTTCATGGAACATTTGTATTTCTTGTCCCTCTGTATCAGTGGGAATGCTGGGCATCTCTGGGTTTGGCATTTGCAAGAAATCTTTGTGACTAGACCTGCCTCTGTCATGGAGTCCAGATTTGTTTTCCACTTCACCCAGCTCTGTCACAGCACAGAGCAGGGCATCTAAGGCTGAGGAGGAGTCTGGAGGATGGACTGTAGCTTCAGACGCATCTAAAATTTCTTGCCGCATTATCTGCTGCAGTACAGTGCTACTGGAGTCAGGAACTGCGTCTATTTGAACGGCTTCCTCCATATCAGTTCCTGTTCCTTCCACCACTACCACCTGTGTTGCACCACCTGCTAACTGCTCGGTAAGTATCTGCCCTGGGACCATACTACTCACGTGCGAGCCATTTTGATTTGTAGCTATGACTTGCCCATCTTCTGTAATATGGACCACCCTGGCCATCTGACCAGCCATTGCTAGAGTATGAAGGGTCGCTGCTGCGGTTTCTTCCACAGAAGCATCAATTGCAAAGTCGCCATCGTATCCTTGAATAATAATAAGTTGCTGAACTTCTTCAGGTGACTGTGTCTGTCTCCTGCTGCCCCGAAAGGCCTTCTCTTTAACTGGAGAAACCTCTTCCAATGCTGCTGCAGTAAAAGGACTTGTAGTTTCCACGAAGGTTGCTCCTTGCCCCTTCAGTCGGCACTCATAGGACTTAGACACGATGCCTACAAGATAAAACATGGTGTTAACATGGTACCATGGCAAATATCAGTTCATTACTTTAACAAATCGTAGCTTAAATGGAAAAAAAAATTCCTTGACAATTTTTAGATTTCACTGGCAGAAAACACAGATAAAATGAGCAACCGAACAAAACCAATTTGCATGTTTTCCAAATAACATATTTACAGGTTGAAATAATTGCTGAGTTTAACAATTCTCCAGCCCATTAACAATTTAAATGTGTTTTTTAAAATATGCTTTATAAAAAAGCCCAGATAAATACAGTATACAGTTAAAAGCCATTAACACATCTTTTACAGAAGAACCTATCGTTGATATTTCAGGACTTCAGTAATGAATTTTAGGCTCGTATATTACATTACACATATCTGGGTGTGAAAAACTGTGGCTGATCTTCTTAATACCCTGCTTTTGTTGGCGAGGTAATTGCCATGCTGTCATTTTGATGCCATTGTCTTCCCCTTCATTTCCCACCTAGCATCTTCTCCAGCACACCTGACTGGCTCAGTCACTAGCCTAGTTACCTTGAGAAAACACTTGGTAGTTTTCCTGCTCTAAGAAGGATATTCTTTAAAACCTCATCCAGAGAAACCTCAATTACACTTCTTAATTATTCCTACATGAAATAAAACAAATCAACAAATTAAAATACCTGTAATCTCCACATTCCAACCGCTTGCTCTGCCACTCAGTCCGGTTTGGGGTCACTGAAGGCTTTCCTTATCAGTTCTCATCACCATCAATAAAGCTTCAGCAAAGCAAATTGTGCTTAGAGCTGCACAAAATCATGCCCACCATCCTCAAAGCATGGCCTCAGGGTTGCCTTCAGCATTTTTGGGAAGACATAACAGAGAGCACACTGTGACCAGCTTTGTGGATGTCCATAGCAGAACAGCTCTAGCACTTGCTGTCTCCCTGTGGCAGTGCCATCCTGAAGCACTTCTGCAGCTCCTCCACATGCTGGGAAGTGAGCTTTGGCCACAACTAGTGCACACAGGGAGAGGAGTGGGTCCCAGACACACTCCCAGAATGAGGTGTGGGTCTATTGCCAGATGGGTGTTGGCAAGGCTAATTAAATCCATGCTGCTGAGATTACCCACACCCGTGCTCTTTGTTCAAATTCACCTCTACAAACTGAAGTCACATCTCTGGAATAACAGGTGTAGCATCTTATTGCTAACACACATAGAAGCACCGTTGCTTGTTTGGGATAAAACAAGCAAGGAAAAAAAAAATGACTCTTACTGTCAAATTTCAGGCTAACACTTCTTCCCAAGCCACTGAGACACTTCTAGTGAACAACATGCTCTGTTGAACTCAAAAGGCCAAGAAAATTATACTAAAGCTGGTCCCAGGGGGCTCTTCCACCCAAAGTATAGAGCTGTCAGGCCCTGACCCCATTGAGAAATAAACTGGGCTTTACAAATCAGAGACTCATTTGCTTAAAGGTAAATTCACACTTAAGAGCTGTGTTATTCTGAGACTGAGCATGTGGCATCTTGCAGCCTCTAGCAACTTCAGATGCTAAAGGTGCATATCAAGTTAATATTCCAAGGTAACACCAATGCTTAAAAGACTGAGCTCTTGCTGGCATCTATCTATCTATCGATCTATCTGTTTTTCTATCACAAAGCTTCTGGTGGAGAACTGTACCGTGAAGCACAAGAAGTAATTTTGTTAAGCTGAAAGGCTGCAAGTCCCCTTCACAAGTCTAAACTGATGTAAAACAACTTTCTCCACCTTAGTTTGCAAGGCAGGTTACCTTTGGAAAAGAAAACTAACAATTTAAGCCATTAGAATGTTTCTGAGTGATGCTGCATGATAAATATGGCACATGCAACTGAAGTACATTTTGTCAGACATAAGCGAGACGGAGGCTTGCTATGGTACGACTGGTTCTTATCCCCACTTTTCCTGTGCTCTCTGTAGGCACTGACATTCACAAGACCCCCCAAAGAGCAGAAAAATAGGAAGGGGAAATCAACATAAAATGACAATTATCTTAGCTCCTCCACATTTTATAATAGAGTAGAAGTAATTAATTCTCTCAGGAATCTTGCTTTGTTGACATGATAAAAGAGGAGCCTGGCAGTGATGTGGCACGAAATCAAAATAACCCTACAAATCATGCATTTTCTACTGGATTTCAAAATCAAAATAACTCTACGATCATAATTTTCACATGCGCTCAGCAAAATCATGACATCTTTCCCCTAAGATCATGTTAATTTATGTATGGGACACAGCATCACTGCACTGAGGAGAAACTTCGGTCCGGGGAAGGGAAAGAAAAAGGAAATTCATCCTGTTTTCATCTCCTCAAATAAATGCTCTACCTATGCATCTCCGATCTTTACTGTGCGATTGAACGGGAAGTCTCCTGAGTGAAGAGCTATCCAGTGAATCCCTCGCAGCACTGATAATTATGCCATTCTGACTGCTTACTTAATCTATTTGAATCCAGAGGTGAGTTAAGCCACTTCCTGACCATTAAAGTAAACTACATGGGTAAATACTGCTGTCACTAAGGGGTGTGATGAAGCTTAACTACACCAACATCTTAACCTCAGCTCAGTGCAACCCCAGCCATTCCATCACAGTTCATAAATGCGATTGCAGGTCCATCTTTTGATTCAGCAATTTAATAACTTCGAGTGCTGTCAGTACTGCTTTGAAAAATGGCTCCTATAAAATGTAACAGCCTCAATCAGATTGTAAAAGATTCACCCACTGAAGATTCTTCCATTTCAACTATAATGAATTAATGTTGAGCTGTGTAGAAGTTCAAGTGTCATTTAAACTAATGTGAATCTACTGTAACTTTAAATTTTAACTGGACTATGACCAAGAATTTACTGGGAACATCAGCTTCAATTTTAGTGATTTTTCATGGTAAATATGAATTGCAGATTTTACTGTTTTTCTTTTGTTTTAGCAGCGAAAAGACAAATAGGGAAGATATTTAGAAAGCAACATATTTTGAGCCTTAGTTGCTATTTCAGCTTTGGAACAGTGCATTTCTATAATAGCGCACTGCTATCCAACACAGCATTTGTAGGAATTTTTGTGTATTTAAGGGACATGTCACATTATTGGACTGTATGTAGCAGCAAATCATGTCGTCCTACTAAATCCAGCCTGCCTTTCGCCCCCCTCTTAAAAACGGGTAAAGAGAAGGGGTAGGTGTTGGCTGACACGGCAAACATAAGCTGCAATACAAGCCCACATTAATATTAGGAAAAGTGGACTTGTTGCTGATTGCATGTCATTGCAAATTAAAAAGATACACAAATAGGCATTAAAATGACAAAATATAATGATACAAGAGCTCATATTCAGACAATTTGTAAAAAGGTGTTTCATATCTAGGGGTGCAATGATCACAGAATTGGTTTCTTTCCAAGAAGTCTGTCATTTCAGCAGAGCCATTATTTATCAGTTGGAGTCCTGAGCGACTGTTAGTTTTTTATTTGAAAATGTCAGGATTTTTTAGACACTAAATACATATTCGCACGTTATTTTAATTCTTAGAGACCACAAACTCCCGAAATAGGGCTAAAAGAAATGCTTTGATGTTTAATGTGCTTCTGGCAAACTACAAATAGGGCTTAGTACCTTTTCCTCCTCTCTTTTACTCAATACCTGACTTTCTTTTGTGTGTCTGTTTTATTCCTTTGTTACTGTCATCATTTGTTCCCCACAGAATAAATACCTTATTCTTTTGTTAAGCTTACATTTAATTAAAATGTACAGGATTTGTGCAGTAAACTCGAATGAAACAAATAAAACAAGGGCCCCCTCTCTTGAAGGCATACGTTGTGAATGAAAAATGTCATTACAGACTAAAAAATTTTGCAGTAAACAGGGCCTACAGAGAGAAGTTTCCCCCGTAATGACATCCATAAAATACACAAATGGCACTTTTAGTACCATCCTGAATATGGCATTTTCTGTGCTCTACACACAATCTAAATGGTTTGATCATAGAGCATAATACTCCATTGGGTTTATAGAACAATCAATGTTCCATAAAATGATGTATTTATCCAATAGTAGGCTCAGCAGTTACTGGTGTATGACATTGTAGGACACTGGCTTTGTACTGTTCAGCAGCACACATGCTGGCTGTAAAACTTATCTAACACTACTTCAACAACTTCATCTCATCTGTGTCAAGTAATTTGTTGAAGCCTCAGCTTGGTTTAAAAAAACTTGTAATAAAAATTCATAGAATTTTCAGGAGAATGAAAGCTGATGACAATAGAAAGGTCACATTGTGGCGCTACTCGCGGGGTCGGGGGTCAGCCACAGTTCTAAAACAGAAAGTAGATTTCATGCATCGTGTAGCAGATAAAGATGGCATTAAGGAGACTTGTCTCAGAAAGAAATGCGTAATGCGTTAGGAAAGTCTGGGCTAATATTATATGTAAAGTACCACTTTGCTCTCCGCCAGCAGCCTCTTTAGAATTCTAACCCTTCCCCAAAAGTTGCAGCAAGCGGTTGTGCGTGGTGGAGGCTAGGCTGAGGACATCCTTCACAAGGAGCACCTTTAGGACAAAGCAGTATGTCATAAATGAAATAATCTATTACAACGACGGAAATGATCTGCATTTACACAGCAAGCTTAAACCAGCTATTTTTCCTTTTCTGCAAAAGTTCTAGGAGGCCTGATTTACAGCACCCTATTCAGCAACACTTAATTTTTCATACTTCTGTGATTAGGTGTGTTATTTATTGACACATACGGATATTTGGTATCTACTGAAATGCAATGAATATTAAGTAATGTGAATGCAAAGAAACATCTTTTCCTTTAATTAAATACAACATCTGAGGAGTTTAAAAGATATAGAAAATTCAACTTATATTGGGGCATCACTTCAATGAGCAACTGCTTTTCTTTTATTTTAAAAGTTATTGCTTACTTGGCAGTACAAGATTTTTAATGGTACGGTAAGTTCACCATTCAAATTCATAAAGAAATAATCTAAGCCTTGATCAAGCTCCAAGTTTCTGCTCTTTTTTTCTTTACACCCTCCCCCCCCCCCCCTTCTTTAAAATTATTTTTTTAATGGTCTCTAATTAATAAAGTGCAGTCTAAGAACTGTGGCACAATGTCATGACTGTGAGATCGCCTTGATTTTTGGAGGCCATAATAATAAGACATTTTTCAGATCTCTGTTCCTTAACCTTAGTGAAAACTATTCTTTCTCATTTGTAAGGTTTTTATGTGCAAGCAATGCATGGAAGAACATTTTCTAAACCAGCTAGTTAAGCTACTTTTAGTAGAGGCTGTGAAGGCTCATTCACGCCTTCTGCTGAAGGAAAGAAAATAGGATGGGTCAAACCAGGAAGTGAAATAGATCAGCAAGCCAAAATGGTTCTGTCAGAACTATTATGTCCACAAAGGCAGCAAATATTTGTAAAGCAGTACAAATAAGTACATTTATAGGGGACTTAACCAGTTCCCTAAGAAACATTAAAAAAAAAATAAAAATCCACCATTGACACAAAGTATGTAAATCTCAAGAGATACCAATGCATCAGTGGTTTTTTCCTTTCAGTATATTATTACCATAAAAAGAAAATTAAACAACAAAACCAATTCCCAAATAATGTTCGTAGCTCATTTTATAGTTAAAAATCCAGTAATGTCATGTTTCAATGCTGAAACTCAAAACATCTTTGGCTTCCAGCTTTGTCCTTAACCACTCAATCATGTTTAGAAACTTCAAGGTCTTCTAAGAACTGCTTGAATCAAGGATGAAGTTTAACCTTTCAGGTGTCTTAAACAAAGCAGCAGATGTCCTTTTAGCTTCCTTAAAATGTAAAAGGCAATATTTTTGTAATTTTTTTTTTCTTTTGAAAAGCAGACAAAATTTCCTGCTTGTTATTTTTACCTCCCACACCTTAGAGGACTATGACAACAGCAACAAAAAGAAACAAAAGAAAAAACAACCACCAGAATAAATAGCTAAGCCATTCAGTTAGGGTGTTTAGGCAGTTTGTTTTGTTTGGTTTAGTTTCCCTCCAGTGTCCAATTAACCTCTGGGAAAAGGCCTTCTCTGTGAAAAATTTCAGTTTCTCTTTTCCTGCACTCAAGGTCAAAAGTGAACACTATAGAGCCCGGTGTTACAGAAGGTATGCAAATAAAAAATATAGATACCGAAACTCCCAGTGATCATGGCGAACATGTACAGTGTTAATGTGCAGATCTTGCAACTGCCTAACCTGCACAGTAATCGATTTTCTTGAAGGCTGCTTCTCCTCTTTACCTGCTTGCCACCATGCAGGCTTGTCTTCTCAACTCCTACATGTGAGCAAAAACCTCACTGTGGCATATGCAGCAACTACCTGTTTGGGCAAGCAGCATTAGGAATGGATTTGTGGAATATTTCAGCTGGCTCTTCCAGTGCAGCTGGAGATGAGGATAGCCAGCCTGGACATTTCTCGGCAGTCCAGCTCCAAAGGCTACTCTAGCCCCCAGTTTGGGAACAACTGACATTGATGCTACATGGATGCACTTTTTCTGTTTAATACCCGTAGTGGAACTGGAAAGTGCATTTTTAGCACTTCTAAATCAGAATCCCCATTTCAAGAGGTACCTGTTGTGCTTGGTCAAACTGGAGACTTCTGCTTTCTAGGCAGACAGAACAAATAAGACAATGCAAAAAATAATGTGAACCCTAATATGAGAAAATCAGGGACACCCCCACTCTCCCCCCACCCCCCAAGCTCTGCTCATAAGGAAAATGATCTGGATTTCTGAGAAAGGTCTAGTCCCTGACAGAAACTTTTTTCTCAAAAAAAGCAAAAAAACCTTTTTGTCATTACTATCTCAGCAAGAGTTTTTGTTTTTCAAGAATATATACATTTAGATCCTGGTCTTATAAACATTTATTTATCAAGAGTACCGCTTACTGCCATAGTTAGCCGCAATAGTCTCAAAGGGACTAAACATGGTAGCTTGCATTATGCATTGTGTTTGCATAATCAGGCCCTTGGGATTAACAATTCTGAAAGTAGCTAGCCTTCCCTAACATTTGATGTACATATATGCACTAAAGAGAACAGACACTTGTAAGGGATACCTAAAATAAAACATCAAGTTATTAAATGATCAAGCAGCAATTATATTCTTCTGCGTTCCTATCGAATATGAGTATTGTGATTTCCTGTATTTATTTATTCTGATTTATGCACCCAGCCAGTAAAAAGGAGCACCTGTTCTTTGCTTGAGGGCAAGTCTCAACCCATTTGAAAAGCACAGCAGTTTTTAGGGGGAGTGCTTAGGAATAAGTAGAAATGATAAGTTTCCCTAGTTCTTTTTGTTAGTTAAGACAGCAGAAGCTACCATTTCCAATGTGATAGTCATATCTGTATTTCATTTATAAATTCACTATGTTACAGTGTATATTCATATCTTTCCAGAGTAAATTATGGGAAATAACCATTTGTCTTCATTGTAGACACTTTTGTATGTATAGTAGAAAACAAACCTCTATTCAATAACTGCACAGAGGCACCATTAAAATCAAATTTACAGTAAACAGAACCTGCAGCTGGGGTAAAACACTAACTGTTAGTATTTTAATTATCAGTGAAGCTTTCGGAGGTCTAACATCTGCTCATAGCCAAATGACAGCAGCTGCTTGTGTACACTTAAAACAATGTTAATTTCTTCTATAAATATTAAAATGAATTGCATGTTGTGTGTTCATTGTGGCTATATGCCTATTAAGCTGTTTAAGTATATAGGGTATTTTGAACTTCTTTCTTGTGGCAAATTCATAAAGGGCTGACCTCTTCAAAAGAATGAGAGGCAAAGACAGCAAAAATTCTTGAGTCTGTAAATTGAAAATGTTTAGAGACAGTACTAGAGGTCACCCTCTGCCAAGATGTTGCTAGAGAATGCTAACAAAACATCAGCGGTAAGTTCTGATCATTGTGCACTATAGTAACTTCAAGGACAGGACTTCTCAGCCTGTGAGGTGTCAGGAGTCTATGGGATGGGTTATATCAAAAGCTAATGCATATCTAATAAGTAAAGCAATTAATGCACTATCTTATCAGAACAAAACATTTTCTGTTTCACTATTGAAAGCATTGGAGAAGATGAGTGTACTGTCTTTTATGGACTTCATCAAAATCATACCAAAATGAGCCCTGATTCATATGATTAGAAATAATAAACCGTCAGGAAGAAGGAGCTGTGCTGGGCCAATATAACATCAGTTAATTTTGTTCATAATTTGTTCATAAGCTTCATAACTTAATTTTGCAGTTTTTTATCTGGACACTGACATACAGTTGATTTTTTCCTTTTTGTCTCTCACCTGCTGGGGAATATAGGAAAGAAAACTGGAGGAGTGACATACATCTAGTCAAACAGTAGAGAGGCTGGTACAGTGAGAGAAAGAGATTTACAACCAGTTTCAGAAGAAAACAAGGGAAGGGAGTTTTATGGTTTTAACTTGTCCAGGTTTTCAGTGGAGAAAGACCCGCTTCTTTGCTTTTATAGCATCAAATGTAACACCAGTGGCTAATAATATTTATATATTTTTGCAATAGGTCTACAGCCAGAAAGGAGCACTATGACCAGCTAGCCTGAAAGCTGCAGGTCACGCCAACCTGTGTTTTGAAAAAACAATCAATTAGATGCTTCAGCCTTACATGTGTAACCACAACATAGGATCAACCCCCAGTACAGCTGCCCCCAAACTAGTACATGGCATAAGATGAAGGTGAACTAATTATGAAGGCAGTTCCCAAGCTTCTGACATCAGATTTCCCACCCTAAAAGTCAGTCTCAGCGCAAGGGATCCAACGGCTTGTGAGGATGAGGGAACAGGGCTGGTCACAGGTGGTTCAGTTACAATGCAGACCTTTCCCCTGCTGGCCCCTCACTCCTCCCGAGGCGCTGGCAGCATCAAGGCTTATCATGCCCAAAGTGACAGCTGTCAGAAAAGACGTTGATTTTTCAGCTCAGTGTCACAGGCTTAGCAGTAATGCTAGGGTTACTTGGGAAGCGTGAAGCAGGGGTACATACTGGTTCTGAGAGGTGGGATGGGAAGCAGAGGCTAGAGAGATGGGTAACTTTTATACCGATTCAAAGGGTCGAGTTTGCCACAAAGTCTTCTTTTCATAATTCACCTCTGGTGAATGATGGAAGCAGCATGTTTCCAGCATATCTTCAAAGGAAGAGCTGCTCATAAAATTGACCCTTCTCCTGACAGAAATATATTTTCAGTCCTACTGATAGAGTAGTACTTAAATTAGCTGTCTTCCACTTCCAGTGTTAGAAGGCACTAGGCTGTACGCAGATAAAACAAGACAGAAGACACTAAAGGTGGTGCTTTCTGAGCCATCACTGAGCACTACCAATGCAGGAATTGCTAAGATGGTGTGTGTGCCAGGGCTGCATGGGAGCTGCAAAGTAAACTGTGGCACTGCAGCTCTGCCTAAGTGCTCAGAAGCTCCTTACTCGAGTTCCTTCCGCTCGGCTGCCAAGCTGTGCTTTCAAGATCTGAGTAATTTTCATACTACTCTGTCAACAAAACTGCTTAAATTGTTGGATAGCTAGAGGTAGAAACCAACAGCTTTTAGAAGGCATATGGAGTTAATACTAAGTCGGGAGGAAGTGTTCACATCACTACAAAGAAAAACAGGATGTAACACAAGTAAATACAAAAATAACAACGCAAGATTCAAGTTGTGCTACTGCATACTAGCACTTGTGGAGAAAGTAAATATGCAAAAATGACACTCAATGAGAGAGAAGTCCCTTGAGAACTGTAATACTTAATAAATCTAAAGAATGACAGTGTTCATCAAATTACATGTGAGTTTATGAAAATGTAAAACAGGAGGAGAAAACAGGCCAAAGCAATTTTTAATTGCACATTCAAAGGCCTGTCTGCTGCACATTGTTCTGGTACAGATACAACTGAACTATGTCTTGACCTCTCTAAGGGAGAGATCTTGACTAAGGAATATTCAGAACAGTGAAACAAGAACTATTAGAAGGCTGACTTGCACGGAAGTATTGAAGGTTTAAGTGCACACTTTCTGGCTACATATCATGCAAATGCTGCAGAGGGAGAAAAATTATTTTCCTTTTTGGATCAGCATAATCTGATTTTGATGGAACACTAGAATATTCACACCATACTGTGGGAAGAGGTTTGGACATGGTGAGTAACGGAAAGCCAATTCAGCTACCTCATCCACTTCCAGGTGCCAGGGTGACAAAGCTCACAGATGGAATAAATTGACTGCACAGTAGTTAGAATATGATTTAACCTGAGTCGTCACCATTTGTACTGCAAATTCATACTATTCTGGAACAGTTCAGTGAAACACAGCATGTGATTCTGTAGTCACTAGTTAGTTAATTTTTGTAAACAACTTCATTCTGAACTAAAGCTCACCCAAGACCGTGGCACCTTAAGTCTTCAAAAGCCAAAGAATTTGCAATGACTGTCAGTCATATGAAGCATGAATCCTATTCAAATATGGACTAGTAAACAATCCCTGCCACCCTGTCAGGTCAGTTCATTAGCTCTTCTTATTTTTTTCCTTCCTGAGGACCAATTCAGACTAGGGAAAAAGGGAATATTTTAAAACTTAGTGATCATATTTTTCCAATATATTTTAAATGCCACTTAGCTCTTACTTCTGATAGCACTTGTTCAAAGATTTGTTACATATATCTGTCTACAACTGAAGCCAAATAATGCTTAAAACAATGTTAACTAAATGATGCCAAGTGGTTTAAAGACACCACGATTGCTAGTACACTTGTCTGTACCATGATGCACAGTGCAGTGAATGCACTTACCCTGCTTGTTACATAGCACCTGCTACAGCATCGTTACTGGTAACATAAGTAGATCCCAAGCACTTTTACTATTGCTGGAACTTAGTTCACATTTTTCAGTGCAGTAGACAAAATTTCAGAGGAAGTTATGATCATTTTTGTGAAAGTGGTAAAGCTTGTGGTATGTGACAAGACAGAGACCAGATAACACCTCCACCAAAAAAACCCCAACAACCACAGAGGCCTGAAGCGAGATACCAGGAAGATCTGACTTTCAAAACCACTGAGAAACTAACAGCTCCTGCTGACACTTATGTTAAAGGGTTCTTATTTCAGCCACCATTTTTTTTAATACTTCTTACTCTTTTTCCAGCTACCATAGTTTAGTGAACTAACAGTTTTGTAACTTCTGGCACATAACACACAAAACGTGCAGGACGACTTGTTGTGGTCTGTCATTTTGAAGATGTGCAGATTAAAGAGCTTCTGAGCAGCCCATGGCATCACAGGTTGAAACTGCTGCTATGAGTCCCAGGCAGGACTGACTTAAAGATTTCATAGCTATATCTTTTGGCGTGTGTTTCAGGGCTTCAAAACCCATTGAGGTTCACCATTTCTTTCAATGTGTCTCCAAGTACTGTTAAAACATAATTCAGGTGCTTCTACTGAAATAAAAAGACTCTAAAGCTATCTGAATGATTTAATTTTCTTTGTAAGAAGAAAATACATATATGAAAGTGTACACAGACAGAACAAAAATTGTATCAGTGTCTAAAAAGAACAAATTAAAATAAGTCCAAAATTCATGTATTTCTTCTTCCATGTTATTTTATAGGGTCACTTTTACAATAGAGCAGATTTTATGCAGGGTTTTTAGGTTTGCATGCTTAAAGCTGAATTCCTCTATGCAGAATTAGGAAGCAAAATAAAATCGGCCTGCTTTCCGCTAGTGCTAGGCACAAGCACATGCAAATGCAAACTGAACAGAACGCATTTAAAAGCTAATAGTATTTATCTAACCACATGCTTCTAAAACTGTATCTCCTGAATTACTCATCATTAGTAATATATTTATCACTAAATAACACTATAACATGAAAAAGCATTATCCTAACTTTTCAGGCAGAGCAGTGAAAAACAACAAAAAGTGTGTTGCTAGGGTCACACAAGAATTCCCAGGTGTACCGAGTCCCAGCTTTATGTCTTAATCACAGCATTATCATTTCTTAGAAGAGCCTATTGTCAACTCCGAGAGTTGAGGTACTCCATTTACTCACAGTGAAGCACTAGTCACATCATTGCAATTTTCCTGATAATGCCCTGTCAATGAATCAACCCCATGTTCATGAGCAGAGAGGAGTTCAGTGTCCATGTATCCTATAATGAGGAATGCTGGGCTGCAATCTCTGCTGAGATTGTCATAGGTGTCCACTGATACCATCTGCAATTACAGAATTTTATGAGATGGAAACTGGTTCATTATGAAAAAGACTCATCTACCAGCTCATTTCACAGATGTCAGATGGTAGACTTCCTGATCATCACAGTTCTTGCAAGTACATAGGAAGGGGCCTGTAGTTAGACTTCTGGGAATGAAGCATATAGGTAATGCTAGGCATAGGCTTAAATGCTCTTCTAAGTTAGCCCCCCAGTTAGCCCCAGTCAATGACATTCAAACCAGAAACTTAGACCTTTTAATTTCTGCTTGACAAGGGCCAAACCAGCACTGCTTTTTCCCAGAGGAAGGCAGTCACAAAGTTAGCTAAACATCACTTTTGCTCCCAGCCAAATATACATATTTCTCGGACTGATTTCAGCCTGACTCTAACTAAGCAAAATGACTGTATGAACATATTTCAAAGTACCAGCTGAATTCCATTTTGAATTGTCACCTATCTAAATAAATGAATAAAGCCATTCCTTTTAAAAGGCTAAAGTACATGATGTATAACTATACATTTTTGTAGGTTTTAAAATAAGTTTTATCAAAAACTTAATTTTAAGAAGAATGTGCATTGAGGAAAATGTTGTTGATAAACCCTTCTTCTCACAAAGT
Source organism: Falco rusticolus (assembly GCF_015220075.1). NCBI lineage: Eukaryota > Metazoa > Chordata > Aves > Falconiformes > Falconidae > Falco > Falco rusticolus. The sequence goes on along the minus strand of NC_051189.1, from coordinate 68,062,280 downwards.
AATCCCTCTCATATATTCATGCTTTTGCACTCTCAGACAATGATATATATACCTTCAAATCTGGTAACTATCAGCTTAAAAAACCATCTTAATTTCAGACAATTCAGTATATTTAAGGACACAGAAATTAAAACCATGCTATAGGCACTGAAAGAAGTACAGATTTCTTCTGCAACCATCAAGAAATGAAGCACCGTTTGCTATAATGTATCCTCCTCCATCCCTTCCCAAATGACCCTGTTTCTGTTGGAGGTGAACTTTGCTGAGTTTATTCATTCCCTTTTTAACAAGAGACCACAGAAAAACCCAAGCTAACTGAGTGTTTAGCAAGAGGACTTAAAGCGCTAAATGCAGGCCACGGTGCCACTCCAAGCTCTGGGTGAACTTTGATACTCTGCAGACCAAATGGAAGGTGCTGACGACAACCTCTATCGTCCTAAATATTAGGAAACCTGCTTATCTGAGAGACTTCCTTTCTCCTCGTGCAACTGCCTCAAGTGGCAGTGACAGACACGCTCAAACCACGGTCTCTGGCCTTTCATATGTTCCTTTCACAGGCCAGTTTCCATAACAAAGATATACTCCCTCTTGGTCAATTTATCACAACCTCCCCAAACACTTCCCCTCCCACACACGCACTTGGTATCCCCTCTGCCTTGTCATGAAAAAAACAGAACAAAAGCCCACCGACCATACAAAAATTATATTGTAGATTTGTAGATTAATGGGCTGATTCTGGCATCTCAATTCAAATGGATTTACAACCACTGCGTTTAGCCCTGTGTGATTTCAAATAGAATTACTTCTGATGAATTTGAATGCAAATTCACAAAGCATTAAAACAAACCATGTTTAAACTCGTTGGTTCATCAGATGCAAATATCGTGCATTAAGCAGGGAATACCCATTCATGAAAATAATGAAAACTGACACCAATATAATAAAATCATTACAGGTTTATGGATTCTGGGACTTAAACAAGCCATACCCTGGCTTCTCCTAACTGATTAAATGCTGCTTTGCCATTTATGTTTGATCTGCAATTCAAAAACAAATTAGTTTAGTCTTTGAGCCCAGAACCTTGGAAAATTGCTAGGAGGTTCTACCTCGGATGTATCTGGGGAGAAGAGCCGGGTAAGGAGAGGAAACCGTGGGGGCAGGGAAACTAGCAGTGCAATTGAGAACAGACAGCACGGGAGAGGAAGCAGTCAGATAAATCGAGGCTTACAGACTCTACCGGCAAGCATTCATAACACCACTGCGTGAATAGCATTGTGCAGAACAAAAGGCAATGATGATAAAATTGGGCACTTTTGTTTTATAAAGCTGGCACAGATGGGTCTGTCACACCATGTGCTTCATTTTTATGAAACGTCAACCACCTTCACTTTGCATTATGTTTGTAGACAAGGGGTTTAAGTGCAGCAGGGCAATGGATTGCCAATTATTTCTGGGATTGTCCCATGGCAAGCAAGCCTAAATGAATGCAGCCATGTTCCAGCTGATAAAGTAGATCTCTGAAGTTGCATCTAAACAGTATAAATAGTGTGGGTCTTGCATTAATCCTCCTTGTCTAATTATCATGAAGAAGTTTTCATTTTCAGTTAGATGGCAACAGCCTAGCTCAAAAGTTTTCAGTAAAATCTTTGCATTTAGATATTAAATTCTTCTCATAATGATGAGATTTAAAACAGCAAAACATTTCTCACTGATGCATGTAATGCTGATAATGCACTATTTTGCGATACAACCTATGCAGTTCTTCGCTGCAACGTGATCTGCTCCAATTTGTGTACAAATAGTGCTTGCAATAAAAGGAAATGTAACACCAAGTTTTACTTAAATAAGAGCTCCAAAAGAGGTTGGGAGATAATGTAGCTAACACACAACAAAAAAATTAAGGGCAATTGTAAAAAGCTCTTTCTCAACATAATTTTGTTTCTCTTTTTCTTTTCTTTCTTCTTCTTTTTTTTTTTTAATCCATTCACATCAATATTTTAAACCAAAATATTTAGAGATTTCTATGTTATGATGGTTTGATGGCAATTTGGTTAGCAGAGTTCAGGTACCATCTAAATGCACGGCAAACACCAGAAAGCCCAACTTTGAAAGTAACCCTCTCCATAACTTTAACCAGTTGTTCCAGGAAAGCTCCTATTTCGATCTTAGGACAGAGATGTATGAGTGAAAAGATCTAACTAGCTGTGAAGTCCTTAAGATCTCCATTTTCAAATGTGAATGCCTTGAATTCGACACTCAAATCTGTATTTAAAAGATCATTAGTCATTTCTGTGAGGCAGCATGCAACACCACACTGACAATGCAGCTGACACTGGGCCACAGGGGATTTGAGAAGCCGGGCTGTTCTAGCATTGCAGCAATCCAGTACCCACTGTCTCCACCAGCTTTTATAAATCCTGGCCAGCAGGTCAAGGACCACTATTCCTATGACAGCCTTGCGATTTGTCTCTATGGCTTCATTACGTCCAGTGCACGGCACGTGGGACATACTGGTCAGAGGTTAAGAGTAAAATCATGGCCCCGTTCAGGACATGGACAAAATTCCCACTGATTCACAATGTGATTAATACAATTTCGGATTAAAAAAAAAAAAAGAATCTGGATTCTGCTCATATCTTCATAATTTAATGCCAGTGCTCTGCGATCCATCCTGGCTTCCAACTGGCCTTAAGATGCTGGTTAAGAGCTACCTAGTCCTGAATCACCTGGGATAGTCACTATGCTAGACTCTGTGGCTCTTCCCACACCCTTTGTCATGAGTGCAGTCAACAGAAGTACTTGGGATGGACTCATTTTAAAAACAGAGAGAAAAGCCTGTCACATTTTCTTATCAGTTCTGAAACAGGTCCTAAAACTAGACTAAATTCTGATTACGGATATTTTCTGTGAACGATGAGGCAGGTGAGGACTTGTTTTTTTCTCATGACCTACTGGCTAAGTTCTTGAGTGCTGCTGAGAAGCTGCTGTAGCATTAATTAAAATTTGTACTGGTTGGACTGATATATAATGAAAACTGGGCTTTAAGAGTTGCTGAATACAGATCAAACTCGACTTCTCAGTGCTACCTGCATCTTCTGGGTTTTTTCACTACATGCATGTGGGAGGAACACAATACTCAAGCATAAAGAACTACCTTAATCTGCATTAGAATGAGATGTATGGGTAGGTAGTAAGTGCCAATCTGAGCACTCCGATGTGGAATTAGGACTTTGCATATAGGCACTTAGTTTATAAAGTGGATCTCAGAGGATATAGGGTTGCCCACTTAGCTTGGAAAACCCTGCTCCAGTCTTAAAAGCTACTTGTCACTGCAGAGCAATTTTGAAGCAAAGTGGTATGTTTGGTAGCCTCATTTGCATGACAATACCCAGAATGCTCTCCTAACTCACAGCTATTTCACAGAAGGGCTGATGCATTCAAGCTTTGAGAATAAACCCAAATCATGTGGGTGTACCGCTGCATATAATTTTAATATCTCCCCCCCGCCCCCCAATCCATTGCAAAAGGTGGAACTATTCAAGTGGGTAATCATTACAGGTAACCAAACTAACCTGTTCGTCATCAACATTTACTAGAAATCAAAATTACAAATGGTAGTTTGGCAAGTCTCTAACACATTCATTGATTAGCTGATCATCTCATACCCGCGTGTATATGCTTTAAGTGCTGATATCAGTCATCAAGGTTTCTGTGAAAAGCTGCCTCAATATATTAAAAATCAATTAGAAAAACAGAACAACTTACAATACAAAGCACAGATAGAGAATAAACAGTTCATCAAGATGGACTTTGCTCGTCTTCTGCACTTCTTTCTCACAGCTTGCTACGCAAAATAAATGCACTACGTCGACTTACACTGCAGTACTGGGTATCACAGTCTGCTCTGCTGTGTGGATTTCACTGCTGAGAAGCTGTAACACTAATTGTCAGTTTCCCACGATCAAAGTAATTTGGTTAAATAATTGGTTTACATTTACTATATTTTATTTGCCTCACAAAAATAAATGTTATAACAAAAGGCCATCTGAAGAGGAGGGAATACTACGGTGATAACACCAATATGGTGCCAATATATGGAGAAATATGTGTGTTTTGTGCATATAAACAATGACATGAAGCTTCAGCTTTAGAGAACAAAGCTTTACACCTGAGTTAACTTAATATTACGATATGTGCATCCTGGTGTGTGTGTGCATGTGTCTATGAGGGGTGAAATTCTTCTGCTATTGGATTTTGGCACTGAAATTAAAGAATACTGTTTTAAAAGCTGATTAACTGGTGATCATTTATAACTTATTATTGATAGGTGATAAATGATGGCATTTCTTCTTTTCTTTTTACTCTTATCAGTTAAATAAAGTCTGCAGTCACATGAAAACAATTGCTTTTCTGTACCTAAAATCAGGTTGATGCCATCATGATAACCCTTCAAGCCACTCTTGGTTTTCCAGGTGGTTTTCTCTCTTTTATTTTATATACTATGTAGATTTGACCACAATTTTTACAGCTGCTCCCCAGATGCAGAAAGGGAACGCAGTAACTGTGCCTGCAGCAGTCGAGAGAAGTTGTTTCCTTTAACCTCCCTCTAGACTACCAGGTGTGAAGAACGGCTGAAACATTTTCCTCCAGCCACCAGACTGGCTCTTTTTCCAAATGTCGCTAGAACAGCTTCATTCAGAACAGGCTGCCACCAGAGCTCCTTCAAATTCTGCCAGAATGCCTGAAACTCAAAAGTAATTAAAAGCCTTTGAAAAACTCATAAGTCAAGGGAGTGGCATAACACCCATTAATTACAGTGCTCAGTGATGTCACACCTGTGACTTATTAGAGGCTATCCTGAAGTGGGTTCAGAGGTGCTGTTCATAATTTGTAATGGTATTTTGAAGACTGCCTATCGAAAAGCGGTATCTAATTGGGATGGTACATATTTAATTAACACTGACTGCATTATACAAAGAATAACATTGTGGCTTTCACTGTAAGACTATGGTGGATGAACACAGTTTTCAATACCAAACACACCACCACAAAATGATGCACCTGCAGTGGGACCACGACCCTGTGATAACTCTGATCTAGTTTGACTGTAGCTCTGTTAACTTCAATCAACAGTCAACTCTAAGAATGACAGAAAAAAGAACTTCAAAGTACAAACTGATTGCTGTTTTTTCCAGTGGGTCCTGATGTTGACTGATTTTTCCTATGTTAATAGTATTACTGGAATCAGAAGGTCTGTATACTTATGCTTAATTGTGCTTGACTGTATTTGCAGGATTTAAGCACTTGCAAGGACAGTAAAATCCTGAACAGGTTACCTGAAATAAATAGGGGTATGTTTCTTTTCATCAGTCCTCAGATGCTATTTTCACTGGAATATAGGGCGCATTGTCTAGAGAATGCTGAATTAAATTACCTACAACAATACTAATTTTATGAATCTGCAGTAAAACTAATCTGTATTTGATAGTCATTTACAGAAAAAATATTGCAAAGTTTCTGCAACAGATTAAACCCTGCAATTTGTTTTGTTTCCTTTGTCTGTTTTGAGATTAAATGGAAACAAACCTTACAGTATAGAATTATCTTAAGGTCACCTGTCTACAAGGGATTACTGTGTAGTCCCTTTTATATTTTTCCCCCTACTAGTTTGAGGGACAAAAGGGCAGCAGTACCCTAAGGGCTTTTTTAAATAACCTCTTTAGCAAATAAAGTCATACCCTATGTATAGAGGCCATTTCATCCCAGTCCCATGGGGTGCCTGTAGGGTAAAATACTGAATTTTTCTGGCATATGTCAGTGAATGTGAAAAAGAGGACCACTACTTATAGAAAGTTAAAGGCTGAATGAAAGAACGTGGATTTCCTTAATGCGCTAATTTAAAACATTGTATATTGAAGCTGAAAACATCAGCTATAAGCATCTCAGAGAAACACTGGAATGCATTTATGTGAACCACACAGAGATTCACATACCAGCAACTGATTTCTATGGCTTGAAAACGCAACAGATTCAGCTTACCTGAAATCTTAAACAAACAAAAAAATACACATATCTTCTCTGGAGAAAATAAATAGAGTGAAATTGGGCCTTTTCTTTATGGATGCAATCTCATGACCATATCAACGTCACCATAAACATCTCTGAAATCAACTGTCAAGGAATCTGTTATGCTTATATAAATTACTATTATTGTTGTTTTTGTTGCTGCGCCCCGCTTCTGTAATTGGTTAAAAGATAACGTGCAAAACCCCAAACTTTCAAGTATTCGTAAGGTATAAAATAATGGTTTTAAAACAAATGATTTGACAGCTGCAAATGCAGGATAACACCTAGTTACATTATAGAAACGGTGTGGATAATTACTTTTTTCAAAAGGAAAGACTCCATGGACTACGGTCCTGTCTGAATTTCCCTGCAGCTCAGATAATGTGCAGTAATACAAATCCTGTTGTCACCTCAACCTAAGTCTTTTTATCATCTATACATCAGCAAGAATGATGAGAGACGTCCCATGATTCTAACAGTCTTCCTTTGAAGGATCCACATGTTAATTACTGCACTAATTATGGTTTTTGAATAACCAAATGAAGTAAGCAGTCTATGGGAGGTACAGGCATAAACCTAAGATTGAGAAAATACTAGTTACTGAAGTCGTCAGTGTAAACTGACACATTGAACGGGCTTAAAAGAAGTAGAAGAGGTAGATTTTAAAAGACAAGCATCTTCCATAATTAGGGTTCCATACAGGAAAAAGAAATGTTATTTCTTAATGGCAAGTGCATTTAAAATGTTATCTAAAGATCTGAAGGTAAGCCTGTTTAATTCACTGCTTCTTCTTTTGTTATTAGGAAAACATAATTGTTCCAAATAATTAGCAGTAGAGTACATCACAAGCTGACAACAAAATTATAGAAATCTTCATATTCAGATCCGTCTAGCTGGCTATTAGGAACAGTTTCTGATCATAACCCATTAGTTGAAGTGCTGCGAGTTCTTGATTGCCACCAAATAACCTCAGATATCTGCCTAAGTTAACAGCCTCTATTTATTCAGAGTTTTCTTGACAGTAAAAATTGCTTACGATTTTTACAGCTGCCACACAAAAGAACAGTATCGGATTTGCGCACTTGGAAGATTAGATGATAAAATAATTGAAATGTGGATTTTAGACACAATTTTAACTCCTAATTTTCTAAATGAAAAACAGCTAAGGGATTTCAGCGTGCTACAATGATACTATTGGCTTTCCTGTTTATTAAAAATTAAAATGAACACATTCCAAGTCTTTCTAGTTGTTATGCCCATGCTAATTAAAGTAAGATTTGTTTGGGGTGAGTTTTTTTGGCATAACAGTCCTACGTTGTCTTTTGTTTCTACTGAACATTGACTAATCAACAGCTAAAGATTTCTCTGTATCTTAAAGCTCAACCCTTTCTTCTTTTTTTTTTTTCTTTTTTTTTAAAATGTACTTATGAATAATGCCAGGACATAAATGGCTGTTGATTCATTTCTTACACAGCTAACTAGCATGGATAGCACCACAGCAAAAGCTACCAGAAAGTGTAAGTGTGCCTTATTTTTAAAAGACTGATAAATCGATCTTCTGACAGAAATCACTGCTGTTAACTCCAAAAGGAAAAAAAACCCAAACACCAAACAACAAAAACCAGCAAACACATGGTGAGAAGGGAAATGTACTCTCTTAGTTACTTACCCAGCTTCAGTGAGTGGATTATTGATAATGTAATACACATAAAATGAAAACTTGTTTAAATTTCCAATCTAATACTTTAGTTATCTATAATGCTATTTGAAGCTCCTTCCAAAATGTTTTTTTGTGATAATAGCTTGGTTTATAAACCTACAAAGCTTTATGTCAAATCCCATGAGGGATAACTTTGATTACTAGAGTAATTAATGATGCTGGATAGTAATATGGATTTTCTGTTAAGATTTGAGTTTGAAGTTAATTAGTCTCCACATTATGATTTGCTGATTAATTACAGATATTTAGTTATAAAGAGAGATGTTAATTATTAATCTAAAAATCATCTAGTGTAATTAACTAAAAATTTGACATCAGTCACCACTCTCCTTGTATGTAACTTCCAAGGTGCCAATTCTACAGAGGGAGGCACAGGCCTTCCCCAAAAGGTAAAATAATCCTTCTGCTATCTTTTTTGTGTATATAGTATCGCCAAAAATTTTACTCTTAATTTGTCAGGACAAGCCACCCACTTTGAAGCAGGACAGTAACTTAATTCTTGTCAAAGTACAGATCTTTCATCACTTATTCTTACAATACGCCTCATCTTATCACAGAAAAAAATGTGCTACAAAAGAAATACCACTATGAGTCTTAACTGGGTGTACTCTTGAAATCATGTCTTAACCTCAGAACTGTGATGTTCTTCTGACTGATGGGCTTTGTCAGTTCCTGTGTTCGACTCTGGAATAAGCTTCAGCATTGCTACAGATATCTGTGTTTTCCAGCAACAGCAGCAGCAGCCTTTAGCAGCGCCAAGAAAATATTAGAGCAAAACTACTAATCAATGTAATAACTCAGATTCTGAAATCACCTTTTTTTTTTTTAAAGAGAAACCCCACCTTATCTTTTTTTCCCCCGCTTCCCTTCTCATCTGCAAGGAACAAATCCTCCTGTTACTGTAAAGGGGAGGGGAATGCGATTAAGAAAAAGGGTTAAACCAAAAGGCATCAGCAGCACACCAATGTCCTGGAATTTACCCTAGTAACACAGACTCTGAACAGGGATCTGTTTACATTATCTCTAGATCATCTTGACAATATTCATTCTCTATTTACCTAAATGAGGCAATATGATGATATTTATTGCTCAGAATGGCTAAATATAGACTTTTCCTGAGCACTCAGTATCATAGTGGGAGGTTTTGCTCTAATCTACATCTTTAAACTGACAAGCTGGAGCATTCCTAATGAATGCCTCTTTTCATCTGGATGTCTGTGTGTATTTGACAGTATAAATATTTAGCAATATCGGAGTCAGCTTGTGATTTTACCCAGATGGACTGATTGATGCCTTGGCTTGACGTTGCCAAAGACAATCCATGTAGTTATATAAGCAATTTCCCTCTTACTTCCTAAGAAGCAATTAGGTGGCCAAAGGCAGCAACCCAAAAATAGTGAGAATACTTCTGGTATCAGCTGACAACTCTGAGGGATAAATAAAATATGGTACTTAAATTATTACCACTTTACTTTCATGAATCATGGGATTAAAGCTTTCACTTCTAAAGTACATATAAATTGCAGGGTTTCTTATGTCTGTAATTTGCAAGAATCTAAGTTAAAATACCAGCTAATCAGTCAACTCACATTCACCTTGGGAAAAGTACCACCCTTCCTTGTCATTTTTGTAAATTGCATGCCTAAGCACCAATGTTATTTTCAGGGGGAAAAAAAGCTTGTTGTCAATAACATATATTGCAGTCTAGTTAAAACAACATTTGTTAAGGTTTAATCGCAAATGTAATCTGCTTTTAAAGTTTAGACAGAACGCTCAGAGAAATTCAAGGGACAGATAATAAATCATTTTCCCCTATCTTGGGTGTGAACAAGGTAGGCTAGAGTCTTGCAGGTGTGCTGCCTTTTCCTCCTACATGTTGCAGACTTTTGCTGGGCTTTTCCATAAACCATTCAATAATACAGGGGACTCCAGCAGCTGAGAAGGAAGGAAATTTTGTACTATCTGACTTTCAAGCTACATAAGCTGCACTTTTGGTATTGTTATGTATTCCCCATCATTTTATTCAGTTTGTATCTTTGGCATACACTTTGTAATTCATAACGTGTCTGCGTAACAAATTGCAGCATCCAGAAGTTTTAGCAAAATTTCATGCACACACATATAAAAATATGGGAATACCAAAAAATCTTGGATACTGAATGTCAGCTTTACATTAGCTATGCACTGTTTGTCCGTGTCGGTTTTACATGGTGTAAGACGCCTGTAATGATTATGTCATGTGCTCTTATGCATGTTAGTGCTTTGGGGGGAAAGAACAGTCGCACATTATTTTTGGCAACAGTAAAATTCACGTGCCTCAGCTATGTTGTTGATTCCGCTCCCCTCCTCAAACACCTTTAGTTTCTTTGTTTTCTATTAACTCGTCCCAGTCTTTGTATAACCCATGCAATAACCCAGGAGAAAGGGCAAGGAAGACATTATTCTTCTTGACACTAATACCTATAGATCCTGTTCTGCAGTGATACCTCTCCCTATCACAAAGTATCTCAGCTAACAGAATTCTCCAAACTCAAGAGCTGGCACCATTAATATATTCCACAGGCAAGTGGGACACAATGCCCACTGGTAATCAGACGTACACAACAAGGCTTTTTGGGGACTGACTGTCTGCTTGTAATGTACAGGAGCTTTAAGTCCTGTACGCATTGGCTACAGCACATTTTTCTGAAAGGCAGTCTCTGACTTACCTGTTTTATTATTATTCTGTGACAGCTAGGTGCCAAATAAAAATAAATGTGTGCTGTTTTGTGTTTATTGGATTTGATTAGTAATAAATTTGTTATTGACCAGATCCAGAGTGCAAAGGCCTGAGGCACAATCCAATGGTCTCTACTCACTTGATCATTACACCCTGCACTTTCAATCAAGCTGCACTGAATTGCGTTACTCTGTGTTTTGCTTTAGAATTGTCTGGTTTAAGAATGGAGTGGGGGGGCACGGAGGGAGTGGAAAGCTGATGTTTTCTAGTAGAGAAAATTAGGAAAGAAGGGGAAGGCTGTCCCTTTAAACTGGAAGATAACTACAGTACAATACCAAAAGAAAACTGGTGATAGAGTGCACTGTACATGGCACAATCCATTGCACAGGTTGACGTGAGAAATTACTAGGTCCGATAAGGCAAAGTTTAGAATAAACTGCATTGTTTTACAAAATATGTCATTGGGAAAAACGCATTAACTCTAATCAGCCAAAATGGTGTGATTCATTGCTTAATTTCAGGGTACCAGGTTATAAATTACATCAGGCCTGCCACAACTAATTTTTGCAGTGGCATACTAGATGAAAAATGAAATGTCCAAGTGGCTACAAGTGAAAAGCTTCCATCTTTCTTCCACAGCTGAATATTACTTACCCTAATGATGTATAATAGCCTGCAACTACACTTAACCTGTGCATTAAATGGCAGCACAAACTGTTTACCTAGAGTTATGAAGAAGAAAACAGCAAATCAAGCAAAGGAATCTAGAGTGTGTACATTAACCTCCCACATGCCAACATAATTGTCCCCTACAGATGATGTATAACACAGACTCCAAATCATACTTATTTTTTTTTCATTACACATAATAGCTTATGCTTCAAGTATCAAAAGTGTCAAAGCATGTGTGATAAATTGATGCCAAAATGTACCTAATTAATAAGTCTGATGATGTTTGGATTAAAACAGATGTTGGTTATGTTGTTAACGGAACAGCAGCTAATAAAAATAATTGCAACCTCTATGCCTAAAACCTGCAGGTATTATTAAAAATAACAACAAAACCATGTCATATCTGAACAGTACAAAATGGTTAGTAAGCTTTTTTGGGTGAAAATGTTCTTTTATGTACAAATACCTAACAACAGATCAAAGCAATTAATCAGGTCAGCAGTACTAACAGCTATCCCTTGTTTAAAATCCATAGCTAGGCTTTACATGGAACTCACTTTTACTGCTGATATTCTGTGCACAACAAAAAATACTTTAAAGCATACTTGCTATTATTCACTTTCAATAAGTAATGTGAATTCTTTGTTGATTATTTGGAAAAAAAAAAAAAGAAAAAAAAAGATAATGAACTCCAGGAAGTTTCTAAACGTGATGAAGTAATCCATGATTACTAGAAGTATCTTGTAGATACTATTGATTTTAACAGTTCAAATTCCACCAGAAATAACCTAGAAATAACACAGTATTTTAAAATTAGCTTTAAACTATATATTAAAGATCATATTTAAAATCTTGGGTTTTTTTCCCCTGCTGGAAAATAATTGCTTATCACTTTGCTCCCTTTAAAAAACAGTATCCAAGGAGAATCAACTGACGGAAAACATGATGACAAAAAATTCTATCAGTCTGTAGCAAGTTTTGGAGAATCTGATTAGGTCTCATGCTGCAATACTAGGTATTCCATTTTTGCCAAAGGGCCAGCTATTATTATTAACATCATTTGTCTGAATCATTACTCTGCACCTTGGTTCAGCAAACACTATGAAGATGGCATGGTAATAAATGACCGCAGGATTCTTTCCTGCTTCAGCCTGTTTTTATCTGCCACCTCTCTACCGTCAGCTCCATCTTTCTGAACCTCTCTGAATCCCCAAAAGGGATGGGGCGTCTATTTGTTTTCCACTAGGTTACTACTCTGTCTATTGTTGTTTGCACTAAAGGGTACAAATTCAATTCATTCTTGTGACATAAAAGCACTGATACAGTAAATTTTTTGCCCAAGAGAAAACACAAAGTTGCTGAATATGGGCTAAGATGTGAAGCGCTCATATGTACGTGAAGGAGCTTTCCAAGACAGTCTTGCTCACTGAATATTGTTTTTTCTCCACCACAATCTAGACAATCACATTAGAGCATTTTAAACTTACACTAACCTTGCCAAATTGGTACTTCTTGCAAAACAGTGACTATGTGGGAGGGGTTAAGTAATATATCCTGTGGTACCCATAAGCAAGAGAAGAAACAAAGGACTGGGAGGTAAAATAGCCAATCGGTAGCTACAAGGTTAAGTAAGCCAGTGCTTCTGCGATAATAAGGGTTAGTGGGAATGGCAGATGAGAAGTGCAGAAATAACAAATAACCAAGGAGAAAAGACTTAAAAACAGTTAAATAAGAAAACTGGAATGAGAGAGAACTACAGGGCATTGACTAACCTTATTTTTCTGCATGTTGAAATTCACACAAATTACTTTTATTCATACCTAAACACGGCAAAAAATAATGAATCTGCCATCTAAATGAATCAATCAAAACCAAACAGACCAGGGATAATGTCTGATACGCCACTCTGCAAAATAAAACCAAAACCTTTTGGAGATGTAATGGGTCTCTTTCTTTTAAATACTAGAACATGCATATTTTTCTCTGTAACATCAAAAAGTATTAAGTGTGGGAAAACACTACATCAGGACTAGACAGCTCTTCAAGATTTCCCAATTACAAGCATCTAGTCTGAGATTCCATCCTTTTGCAATACCATAAGGCAGATTTTATGAGATAGTCCATTCACAAACGTAAATTTCAGTGTCCCAATATATGTAAACTTATCGGGCGTTGAGGGAATGTAAGTCATGCAAATGCAGTTATAAAGCATACTTCGCACTGGCTTTTCAAGGCCAACGGCATTGTGTTTTCCTAAATACACTGTTAAAAAGTGCCAAACATGGTAAACCCTACAGAAAGTAGCCAAGCACTTTCCTGTCTGAGTCTTATAAAATGCTTAAAATTAACACTCCTAAATCTGAAATGTTATAACTGTTTACAAAACCTGAAAGGCTGCATTATACATTACTTACTTCACTATCAAAATGCTCTACATTCCTTCCAGAAGTTAAGAAGTTATCACTTGAAAATCACTGGCTAATCTAGCTTGTGCTAAGATGGATTTTTAATGAAAGTTTAATGAATGATAAATACTTGTTTCTTGATAAATGTTTAATTATGCCAATAATTACCAACTGCTGAAAACTACTGTTGTGTTAATAATGGCATTTTAGTACACAAGCAGTTTCATGAGTCATGATGCTGTTAAAGATCAGAATTCCATCTGTCTAATGCAAACTAGCAAAACAAAAGAAAAGTCTAATTAATATTTTGATACATTTTCCCTATACACTTTTAAACTGATGTCCTTTTGTGAAAGAATAAATTTACTTACTCCCTTTTTGAGAGAAGAAATAAATATCTCAGAGCCATTATATTATTAATCATTACTAGTATTTGAACCTAAAAACTGAAACAGAAGAAGAAATCAAGCCAGATGTAGCATATGTATGAGTGCTTTTCGTTTACTTTTTTGGAAGAGGGGTGAATGGGTCGTTATGGTGATGATGAGGCTGAATTTTCACCTGAAATATTTGGAAAGACTTAGGTACCACACTACGTTTGTTGCATTAATTTGCAGAGGTATGTAGGACAATTTCCCTGATGCCAAAAAGCCAGCAGACTGCAACCTTCACCTCTTAGAAGAGAGGGACCAAGAAACACCAAATTGTCATGGTACCCTCCAGTGGGGCCAGATAAAATGGAGATTTTCTTAGAAATGCAAAGATGGTAACAATATAGATACATAGTAAGTCAGGACAAAGTAAAAAGAGAGAACAACACTGCTGTGATGAAAAACAATGGGAGATCGAGGAGACTTGCACTGACTGATTTGTTCAAGTATTCCTCTTGGTTTGAAAGTATCTCCCATATTTGTTGTGCTCATGGTACTTATTTCTGCTCTGCCTCTCACGTAATTGCTACAATACCAGTGGACCACTAGCCAGGCATCCTGGCAATGTGCTAACCCATCAGGCATGCCACAGCACAGGAGAACCTAGAGGTGTGCTTTGGTTGTCCCTCAGAGGGTAGCCTTGCTGTTTGGGCAGCATGCCAAGTCTGGTCTTGAAGATGGCCTTGGGACGGCCCTTAATCTAAGTTCTATGGGTCTGATTCAAACCTCACTGAAATCAGCAAACATATTCCCTAAGGACTACCGTTTTCAGGCAGAGCCTGCCTAAGACACTAGGGCTACATCCGTCATATAGTCAACAAGTGTAAATTAATTGTAGGCATACTAATTTGTGAGGGAGTACTGCAACGTATGCCAGCTGAGATCTGACTTGCTATTACCGTATTGTTGAACAGATACTATAATACAACAAAAATACCTTCACTTGTGAGATTCCAAATATAAACAGGATCATACTGTTCTATGAAATGGCACATTAAAAAAAATGTATTTATTGGGGTGAAAATTAAGCTTTTCATGATTGAAATACAACTTCTTTAAAAGGAGTTTCTGATTCTTATAAATGCTGAGTTTACATTCTTAGAAATGTAGCGTTTTTCTTTCCTTTTGAACCTATTTAGAATTTCAATTTAAATGGATCTTTGCTCTTTACAGCAAAGACTGGACAGAGCACTACAAAACTTATTTTATTCAGTAATCTTGTACCTCATGTGGGTTCGGCTAGAGGTTCACATAAATTGTTTCCATTTCCTACATCTAGAACTCAATGTCACAAATTTGTTTTCTACATAAATGCAATGTATTTTTTGAGATGGTATTCTTCTTATTTAACATATATGTAATCTTTACTGTGCATCAGAATGTATTGCAGGAGTCTGACCTCTACTTGGGTACCTCACAGAATACTTTGATTCTGAAACTATTCCTGTAGTTTTGAGAATTGCCTGACATCTTTGATTTGTTTTTCAGTATGTTTTTTGCAGATTGGCAGTAGTTCAAAAAGGTAGTTAACCACATAAACAGGCAATAAACCCAAATACTGAACCAAACAGACATATTGCTGAAATATCAGAAGGGAGTTTTTCTTGCTGGAGAGAAATGGATGCTGCTATGTATTACTACAGTGAGCCTGTTAGCATCCATATAGCATCTCTGCAATGCAATGCAGAAGTCAGTGCAGTGAAACAGAAAACAAAGCCCACCCTGACAAATAGCTGGTGGCTAATCTTCCTCTATAAGATTAACTTAAGGAACAAATGCAAAAGTATACTCAAATGTATATTGACAATTTTTCTGCAGTTGATTCATAGTGGGCTATTGCTTTAAGGTTATTAAAATTACCTTGATTGTACAGCAATATATGATACTGTTATAGCCTTTTTGATGCTGTGATACTGTTTTCTGTAACACCTGGAACCTAAAGGTAAAAATTTACAGCTATCATCCTCCTCAATATTCTTTATTTTAAATGCATCTAAAAAGCATGCACCTCCCAATACTATGGGAAATTTTATGTCCCACATCAGTCAAAACCATATGGAAATCCTTTCAACTGAGTCGAAACATTCCCTAGATCCATGTGGAGGGACAGATTCCTATCCCATATGATGGTGGGATGGGCAAGTCATTCCCAAATCCCATCCATTTCAGGAAAACAGCTGCTTTGTTCCTCACAGGTCCTCCCAGTAGACAGTAGAGCAGATCCATTAACCTTGCCCAAAAGTATTATCATAAATCATAAAAATATTTACTTTCTTAGTGAAGGAATACATCAATTTGCAACAGTTAGCACAGTTCTGGGTAACTTGACTATGAAACTCTCATTCTATTGCAATACTACAATGGAGTTCATAATGAAAAATGCTTCTTACAAAAACAAATATCTGTCTTAATGCCATTGCCCTGAGCCTCCATCCTCTATTTCAAATCCTCTGCAAACATTACTCCTCTTGAAACAAACAAACATTGAATATCTGAGGAACAATTAAATACATGGTATGTTAATGGTTTTCAGTGCTTTTAAGGCTTGGTAACATACTGGTAAGAAGTGCCTGTGCCTACAGTTGCTCTCATTACAGCTGGTCTGGGTGGAGCTATGCTGACTGGAGCTGAAAGGTGGAAGATTTCTCCTAAAAATACATGATAGAGACAGCCATATATTAAAGTTTCGCTCCACATAAATGGAATGTCATTCTTTTATAACTACAGTCCACTATGATAATCCTCTTGGAATGCATTAATTATCATCCACCAGATAAGTGTCAAAAGCTACATTCCTAAAGGATTATCAATTCCCACCCAATTTCTACTGCAGATGAATAAGGAAGAAGAAAAGTTAGCGGAAAAAGAAGCAGTGTTGAAGAGCTCGTCTACTCAGAATGAAAATACGGTCTTTCGAAACAGCTCAGCCATTCATATAGCTTTCATCACAACTGCACAAGTAGAAGAGAGGCAGTGACATGGTATCTGTGTTAAAATAGGAAAGATTTTGTCCTGTAGATTCTTTCATTATATAGCACATTCTCCTTAGAAGTATTGGGAAAAAGAAAGAAAATGCTTCACTGCTAGAAGGTTTCAATAGAGACCTCAAAAGCATAACGTAACAGTCTTTCTTCTTCAAGTGAAGGCATTTTTAACCGCTACAACAAATGCTTTTTATTGCATTTGATTTTATCTTATTTTCACTATGCCTTTGCTTTTCTACTGTTGAAGAGAACAGAACTCAAACAAAACTCTCAGGAAGACTTCTGTTGAACAACTTGTTCAACTACATAGGTAGGAGAAGGTATAGAAAAAGTAAAGCGTTCCAAAGATGTGGAGTGAGACTAAAACCAAATGCAAACAAAACGTGATTTTTGTGCAAAGAAGTTACATAGCCACACCCCTCCTAATATACACAATTATTAAGATAGTGTGGGCTTTTTTATAGGCTTCTGGATGTATTTTACTACTTTTCATTTAGGTAACTGTGTGCAACTCTGCCATTTGTGAAAAATTCAGTCCATCCAACCTCACAACAATAAAGCAGTATATAATCGATTGAGAGATCCATATGTATCCAAATACATGGATGGGTAATACCATTTCAAACAGCACCACAAATTGCCCGGTGGATCTAACATTATGCCTACAAACTCGTTAATCTCTGAAACTGAGGTGGAGATGAGACAGACAAATTTTCATTTAAAGTAGGTTCAAGTGCACAAGAAAGTTAGTGGTGAGCCTCTTCATGGTGCTTTTGCTTCTGAGTCAGCAATGAAACAATATCTTTGCATAGCAGTAAGTAGTATTAGTAGTGTTTTAGTTACAATTTATATATTGTAATTGTTTTTAGGGGTATTGTGCCCAGCTCTGTACAAATACAGGAGCTGAGGGAAGCAGCCCATTGAAAGGCCTCGCAGTCTAAAGACACAATGAGAATAAACTAATAGTAGTGAAAGCATAGTGTTGAACAACTCACACATGTGGTCACAATACCAGGGCATAAAGGCCTTTTATCCCCCAAACTAGGCCATTTCAAGCCATTAAGAATATTGACTTTTCACTACTTTTGTTGCTATCACTGTAGGACACCATGTAGGTGGAAATGCCGTGCAATTTTTCAGATCAGACAGTTTTGGTAGATTCCTGTAGCAGATTTTCCCAGAATAAGGATGTCTTGGTAAAATCCCAGTATTTTTTAGTCGCATTATGCTTATGTGGGTTTTTCCTGCAGTTTAAACTGAAAATTATGTTGGTCATGTATGTAATGTGGTTGCTCTCTGCTGAAAACCCTATGAGTTTCAACTCAGCTATTACTGGCTTTCAGTGGGGAGTGAAGTCTTCTGGATGTGCTGGAAGATTGTAAAGGTTTCAATATCCTTTGAGACAGAAGATGCTATAGAAATATTAAATTATTATAGTAAATTTGGAATTGCTGAGGGAACTGGAATGCTGAAATGCAAGACACATTCCTCATTTCTTCCTGGACAGTAGTCGCCAGTATTTATTAGCATGCACCCATGGATCTGAAACCAATCAGGCTTCTACCCCTCCTTGTACAACAGTAAAAGCCGATCTTTCCACTGTTAAAAAAAATAGTATAAGATTCTGTGTTTTGTTTGGTTAGCAAGGCTTTTTAAATGAAAACTTTGGGACATCTGTAGGTGCCTTGTATTATATTAACACATGCACCTCACTGTCTCCTGTCTTAACAGTGTGTTGTCACATTTGCAGTTTGGGCAAGACAGAATTGCTCATCTTCCCCTCACAGCCCATCTGGTTTCTCCCAAGCTGCTCAGGCGACAACACTCTAAAGAAAAAGCGATGTTATCAGGGGCACGTACCAATATATATCACATATTGCAGCATGTTTTCTCATTTACAATGCATCATAAAAAGTTACATTGCCTCTGACCTACAACATGATGTAATGTAAAATGACATGCTTACATTGAACAACATCACATTACTCAAAAATCTGAATTTAAAGAAATAAGCAAGGGGGGTGCCTATTTATTTATTTCAAATGCTATAAATTCTGGCAGACATTAAGTCAGCCAAGAAAAAGGGGGAGGTGGAGTAACTAAATATTTAAACTGCATGGCTGCTTAGTCACTTGCTAATGCCATTTTTTACAAACAAAAAGAATTAAAGAATACACTATGAGATCTGTTGCACATCTTTAATATTAAACACCACAGATGATATAATCACAGAAATATACCAGTAACTTTCAAGGTGTAAAACCATAGTCAATTTTCTTCATGTTTTACTACTAAAAAGTGTAACGATCGAGTCCTTCTGTTGGATTTTTAACAGCAAGAGCACAGAGTGCCCTATACATTCCACAGATCCGCTTTTTAAGAATCAACATGGTGCACACCATGTGAACTGTCACATTAATAACCCTATGCTGATATTCAAATTTTCTGTCTTAAGCTAAAGGAAGATTGAATACCCTGCTGTTGTGTGGCCAAGATTGAAGAGGTGTCTCACTGACATTGTTCAAAGTTTATGAAAATATATGAATGCTCAAATGTCATTGGCTTTGCGCCTCCAACAGACTGTGGTTTTATGAGAAATCAGTCTTTTAATCAAAATGATTGAATACCTTAAGGTCGAATCCAAAGATATCAGTTAATATCTAGAAACGTGCTATTTCTGCAAATGTTGCCAAATTTGTGGTGCATTTTAAAGTGTTAATTTGTGCATTCCATATTGAAAATTGATCTTGAGTTTTAGCTTTTTGTCAAGCAAAAACATATGGTTACAAGCTCTATGAATTTTATGTGACGGCTGTTGAAGCTGTCACATGTGCAAACTTGATAACCGATGTGACACATACGCAAATAATTTGCTTGTTTAGTAACAATTCAAGGATTCATTATTCATGCAAAAACACGTTGTTTTTTTAAAAATGATCAGATGGAAGTAGTCTTCATTTTGCACAATCAGTCTCATTGGTGTGCAAACACAGATAAAATAAAGCTGGGAACTAAGTGGTATTAAAACAAATCCAAGAATATGGGTATTTTCAGATAATTATTGAACCAGATGGTGTTTTTTGTTAATTCTGCCATCAGTCTGAGAACTTGATGTCTTACATCTGCACTTGGTAAAATAAATTTTGCCACTGACATTATTTCAGTTTTCTTAAAATATTTCAATCAGTACTACACCAAGATTTGCAAACATCTGCCATTCTACATGACTATGAGATGAAATTATTTGAAAAAATTCTGTTAAGAAAACACTTACACTAAATTTAACTTAGGCTTAGCACTTCTGCTGCTAAACTGTCTGAGTTACTACTTTATGAATATTATAAATAAAATGCTAATCATGTGCCAAAATACTGCTAACTTCAAATTTGGGAGGAAGAATCTATATAAATCAATGAAGAGCTGCAAGCTCGTTTAGGGATGCCATCTTGGGATTTTACAGTCCCTTACTTTGCTTTCTTAAGGTTAGGAGGTTAGAACTTCACTGGCACAGAACTGATGAAAACCTTTTCCTTGGCCTCTGTAAAAGTAAATAAACAAAAATAAAAGATACTGAAATATGTGACCAATCTATTAAGATCTATTTTAAATCAATGGATATAAAAGTAATCCAAACACAGTCTTTTAACCTGCAGCTATGTTATTCACCCTAATAGAACTCCTCATAAACATTATCACTCAAGTATTGTACCTCATAAACAGATGTGCTCAATCACTTATGCACATTTGACACTGTATATAGCATTTAGATACTTCCTTTCTGTGATCTAAATCACAGCCTTTCTTGAAAATTCAACCGTAACAGGCAATAAAATTGTAGAGCTGGCTTAACTACTCCAGTGCCCTACTTCTACAGCAAATCCCAAATAAGACCACTTTCACATATCACATAATAGATAAACTCCTTTTTTTTTTGAGGTAAATGTATGCTCTGTGATACAAGCTGCACCCTAGCAGTCATCAGACCATCAGAGGCACCATGTGTGATGCCATTTTATTTATACCAAATATCATAATTGTGTGAACTTATTTATGAATTCTGCAACACCTGCAGTAAAATCCCTACTGCTTTTGCTAGTTGGTGAGGCTTTATTATGGTGCATTGCTATGCTAGCACCTTTGTGTGGGTAACACAATAGAGCACGCCTGACCGGGCACACCAGTGAAAGTCTCCTGTAGTGTGCACTCCAGACATATGGGTTTGATTCCTAGTCCTAAACTCCTGCTCCCTGGTTCGAGAGGAACACCTCTGAGTGAGACTGTATTTAAGAGTAATGACTCTGTTTGCAGAAGAACTAGAAATCCTGTGTGAAAATGTGCAGACTTTCCCTGGTAGGGAGCCTCTTAAAAAAGCGTCCTTCAAGGTCTTTTATTTAATGAGAAATGGGAGGGATTGCCAAGGGTTGTCTGCAAAAGGCAAATTTCTGGGAGAACTGGTGTGTCTGTGTGCATGAGTGTAATGTGAGGATACAGGCTATTTATCTGGAGACAGATCGAAATCTCCTGAAGTGAACCTAGAGATAGATCAGATCTCCTGTGGTGCACTGATTTATCTTGCTATAAGATGGGAAGTACAGCACAGTCCTCCACAAAGATTTTTTTACTGCATGTAAGCTGACCGATGGGAGGGTGCCAGCAACACACACCCACACACCAGCATTTTGGTCCTTAGCACTCCGACCTGGGACCCGCTTTGGGGAGCATCCTGAATCCCCAATCAGCTTACATGCAAAGGTGGTATTCGCACAAGAAACCAGGGCACTCTAGGAACCAGAAGAATAGGGGTACACAGGAGTACATCTGTGGCCAGATATTCCCTGACACGATGCTGGGACATGGTATGCTAGGGTATTTGTGTTTGGGACCTGAGAAGTGCCCCAGGGTCCCAGTTTACACGTAGTGTTTGCTGTTTCCAAAGCTAAAAACAACCAAGTAGAGGGTGAGTTACAGAAATTGTAGATAAATAAAAAACATGGAACACCTTACCTTCCCCAAACCAGAAAATACTACCTGTATGAATATTTAAAATCAGCTTTAAAACCATTCGTGTGGACTTTTTTTAGGGTACAGAAGCCTACAGTTGTTGACTTTGTTTTTTATGTTACTCTTTTTTTAACCTTTTGGTTCCTTCTTTTAGCTTGAGGCATGCAAGCTGGATAGAAGCAATAAGAATAAATGTAATAAAAACATACTCAATATATTTTCAGGTAAATAACATTTTACTATCACTAGGTGGCTAATTTAAAAAAGATACATATAAAAGTTAATTTGTAGATATTAATCGAATGCTATTTTAATGCTATTCCCATCCAGTATCAGACAGTTGGTTTAAAAAAAAGTAAAAGGACTGTGGTATGGAATGTCTTTTTTTCCTTTTATAGACTTGGCAAAGACCATCAGTTTATGGCCTGTTTCGTTTCTTGCCAGTAGACAGCACTGAAAGTTATAAAACTAAAACAATTGCTTTCATTTATATCTTTTTCTGATTACTCTGATAGCTGAAATGTCTGAAGAAGTTCAGAATCTGTAAAGCCTGTCACATTATAGAAACATGTCTCTTTAAACTAAATGTGAAATTCCAGTAATTGAAGTGATAAATCTAATGTTTTTGCTGGGGTACTTTTGATGAGAACTATAGTAGTAAATTAGAAATTATTCTCTGCTGTTATATCATGGTAAAAGCCTTTCCATTATCTGTTGTCAGTCACTAGGTATGGGCAAATAACTCAGTTGTCAATCTTACTGTGAAACCTTAAGTTCTGAGAATAATCAATAAGGAAAAAAAAACCAAACTCTTTATTATCGTCAGGTAATTTTTTAGACAACTTGAAGTTATTTTTTCCCTTTTTACTTCTGCACATCTCATTTATTCACAGACATATTGGATATCTTAGAATATTTCATTTTTTATAGCAAGTTACATGTCAGCTTGTTTTCAAACGGTATATGAGTTACATTTCAATATGAGTAAGCAGCTCTACCTGTGTGTCTAAATGCAATTTTACACATGATGCATACTTAATTAAATTAGCAGTAAAAGCCACCTACATTTTATTATTGATTTTTCAGCTATACTATTTATTGCCTAATATTTCTATTTTAAAAGTCCATGATGTTTTGCTCTTTCAAAGATTCATGTAAACGTCATTCGTAAAACCTCAAGGAATCTGAACAGCAATACAAAGAACAAATACTGTATGCCATATACTTACATTACAGTCTGTATTAAAAAAAAAAAAAAAAAAAGCAAAACCAATCACTTCCATCAAGTATGATGCCAAGATAAGATGCCAAGATAAACCTTCACAGCCTTGCCTGGTGCAAGAGATGGAAAGCAGCAGCTCAAGCAGTTTTTAGCTCTGACACTTACGCTGTGATGACTGTGACCAACATGCCCTCCCCCCATCTTCATTTCAGCAATAGGTAAAATAGAAGAAAAAACCGTAAACAAAACAAAACCAACCTCAACTCATGATCACCAGCTAGACTGCTAAAAATATTCATCAATATCGGGAGGCTGTGCAGGGATGGGTGGCTGGTACTACTAGCTAACCGTTTTTAACATTTCTGAAATAATCTTGTATTACTTATTAAGAAGATGACTGGAGTAAATGGCTGGAATAGTGTTAGAGAAATATTTTCCTGTTCATATTTACAAGTAAATTGTTCAAAACCTTTTGATCCAGGATGAGCTCCAGACACAGAACTTGGACTGAAACACACTATCAGAGAATGTCTAAATAGAGCATTTTTTCACCCTCCTGATTTTAGCATGTAATGGAAATTGGTGTAATTTGTGAAATTTGGATGCAGGTGCAATCCAAGTCCTGGAAATTTAGGAGGTTCTAATTCAAGGTTCTGAATTAGTCACGAGTCTATTTTACACATTTTAGAGAGAAGAATTATTTGCAAGTAACAGATGAAAATTACTGTTTCAGCTGTGAATTTGACCTTTTAATATTAGAACAGGTGGACTAACAATGATTAAAGTATTTGGAATTTTAAGTAAAATCAATCAATGAGAATCAAAGAAAACACAAAACCGTGCTTAGCAATTTTCTGAGTAACTGCTGAGAATGTTAAGAAAACAACAGATTTATATATTGCATTTTTGTGTGCTTTAAACAATGCTGTATAAGAACAACAAGAAGAAAAACTGCTCATAAAGGAACAAATTCTCTGGTCATTTCACTGTGTCCATATTCTACCAACGTAATATTGTACAGTACAACCCACTTCGGTACCCAAAGAACAAAGTGGCTGTGATTCACAGCATAAGGCATACAGAGAGCATAAAATTTAAGCTACTAGTCCAGCTTTCTCTTTGGACTTGCTTTTGAAGGAAGAGGGAAAGGAAGAATGGATGAGGAAAATGTCCTGAAGTAAAAATTTGTATCTTAAACCCAACTTAGTATTTTTCTTGAAGGAAGGAAGTGTAAAAGACTAGAAGAAATGCAGTATGAGAAAGGACTACTGAGGCTGTCGTTCAAATTTTTCCTTAGATGCTCTGAGGATAAGAAGGGGCATAACAACTTTTCAAAGGCAATTAATATGTAACTGCCAAAGCACCTACTTTGAAACATATGCACAGAAAAATTGCATGAATCTTCAGCTATGAACTAAAAAATAGCAAACATGGAGAAATTAAGTGCCTCCCCATAAGTAGGGAATAGGTAAACAAATTATTGCCAATGTATGTGAACTCTCTCATTTTTTCCTTTATTATTCCAATTTTATTATTCCAAATGGTATTTGGAGAATATTGGTAAATGAAAATACAAATTATATGCTGAATGAAGCATTTACTTTACATAAAATACTGTAAAAGTAAGAAATCAGCTACTCAAACCACAAGACTGCATTGATAGTAAGCCATAGCCAGTGTGCCATACTGAAAATGTACCACTCTTAATAACTTGAGCTAATTCATAAAACTCCTCTCTGCATTCTATTTTGAGTTTTTTAGTTTCTTGTTATTTATTTACCAGCAATTTCTCCATGTGACTGCCACAGTAGTAGAGCACCACCACGCAGCAATTCCCAAGCGTAAGTGGAAGTAACATTGCACTTTCATGTGAGCATGTATTTCCCAGAAATTATTTGCTCTATCCATCTACTGCATGTTTTTGGAAAATCCATATAATTTCATATGCAAATGATAAAATGCTAACCTTCAGTAAAATAAAAGTGACTCTGAAAGCTTAATTAGAGTCTCTGGAAGGGTTTCTTTACTGTGCCTGAGTTTTCCTTGATGGAAGGTGAGATGTCACAAGGAAAAGATCATGATTTCTTGGTTCTCACTTGGAACTGACATAAAAGTGCTGACTGGTACAATAAGTACAAGATCTTACAGCCAAAGGCTGTGGGAAGCAGTTCTCACAAACTCTGCCTTGTCCCTATACTCTCCTCCCTCTGCATTTTCCATCTTGCTTGTCCTTCCATCACTGTCAAGTCTCTCCCAGCGGTCCCAGTGTCCTCTCTTGCTATGGCCTTTTTTCTAGCAAGCTTTATAGTACAATTCACCTAGTTACAATGAAATCCAACTAGTTGTACCAGAGCTACTCCCACACAACTTAGCTATACACTGGAGATTACACAACCATGCAAAATAAAAAGGCAAAAGGCAGAGTGGAGAGAGGAGAGATTAAAGTTAAAATAAACACAAACAATGAGCATCACGGTACAGTGAGGAGATAGTTCTGATACTTCAGTAGGGAACTGAAATAAAGGAAAAGAGAAGGAACAAATCAGCTCTAGAATCAGGCAAATTGTAGAGAGAAGTGAGTTTCAAAATGGGAATTAAACAAACCAAGATGGGATGCCTGAGCGCAAGTGTATATGAAGGACTGGTCTGAGGTTCTTTCCTTCTCTCCTCTTTTGTGCTTATCTTCTATTTGGCTAGCAGTGGTACCTGTAAGTCCACAATGCTATCTAGGACACTGTGTTCCAAATACCAGCTGATGAAAAACACTCTCTTTTGTTGTCGTTCCCCCCCCCCCCCCCCTTTTTTTTTTTCTTAAATCTTGCTTAATAAATTAATCACTTATGGTTTTCATAAAGCTAATACAAAGGTTAACTGAAGATTAAAATCTGGCTATCCAAATTGTAGTCTACAAGATAATTCTGTTTGGTTTAGGAAGGTATGTCCCATCACATAGCATGAAAAGGTTTTCTTGCCATCTGGCTCCTGAATAAACTGTTACTATAACCTAGTGTCTGTTTGTCAAGAAGTTTGATAGTCTGTTTTAAATTATAACCTGTTTTCTTTCTTTTTTTTTTTTTTTTTTTTTTCACATTGGCTGAAATTTTCCATGACTATCCAGAGAGCATCACCATGCAGGGACAAGTCTGAGAAAATTCATGCCAGCTACTTTTTCATCATGTGAAACTGAAAGAATAAAACCCCCTCATTATAAAAAACCAAAACAAACCAAAATCAAAATGTAATTCAGATGCAGCAGGATGTTGTAAATCGGCACGTATACACTATGCACCGTTAAAAATACACTCACATTTAAGACTGCAGTTTAGAAAATAGCTGAATGACTACAATTCACCATTCACCTCTCCATAGACTCCATAGCCAAACTAATGAAGTTCTGAAGTTTTTTATGAAGAAAAATTTATTGTATACAATTTTGTTCTACTGAAATATAATTAATAACAGTCACAACACTTACAAGACCCCCAGCACTCTTCCTGTAACACTGTATCACTAATCCTGTTCATACATCATAATGTAAGATTGAACAGGTATTTCGACTATTAGAGATTAAAAAACGTATAAAATGGAGACTGTTGCATGGGGAATGTATTGAAAAAGATGTACAAAACAATTTTTTCCCAAAGAAAAATAACTGGCTTCTTATTGTGGCAGTAAACATGTAACTTTCAAAGCTAAAACATTAGCACCTATTTAAGCATAAGACTTTTTAACTGCACTAGAAAAAACAATTAACAAGGTAATCCTTTTACAACACATAGTCTCAAACAAATAAATAAATCATGCTTTCTGAAAAGCAGAAAACAGAAGAAACCATGGGACAAAAAAGGAAAAAAAATATCAGTTGAAACTCTAGTGTGTCTCCATAGATGGGAATTGGGAGAAGAGACAAGATTAAATATTCTGCAATGCAGTTTTCACATTTCAGTCATCAATAAACAGAGTTCACAATGAGGGATTATGATATTCACAGCCAGCAGTACCATAACTTAGAATTAGCCCTTCTTAAGTCAAAAGAGCAACTTGGGATGAATACGATGCAATTCAGTGTTCAAATGTAACTCATGGGTTGACCTGCTCTAAACTATCCTCAAAAAAGTGGCTTTGAATCAAGTCTCTTCCAGTCAGTATTAGTAGTTGCTAAAATCCAGTTTTAGCCTCCTCAATTCAATTTGCCTCAGGATTTGGTTTCTGATCCACTTCAGATCTCATTCACATCAATGACTTTTTTTCCCTTTACCTTCATAACTTAATTGGAAAATATCCTTAAGGAAGGGGAATTCTTGTACCAAAATTTACATGTACACTATTTAACTACAGATCCAAGCAACAGCTCAAAGCTTAGGCTGAAAACTGAGTAACTTTAACTTTTGCAATCCCTGGTTTTTTAAGTTTAACAATGATAACATGATAGCACATTATACTCAAACTCAGTTTCAGGGTAAAGGATAAGTTTATGGGCTTTTTGCTCTTCTGTCTGGTGTTTAAAGAAGGCACATGAGTTCGCTTGAGTCAGTTTCTTTCTTTTTTATGGTGATTTTCTAGATTTTTACCTTAGGTGTAACAGTAAGAAAATCATGTTTGGTCTTCCTGAGCTTGGTTGAAGGACAATGGGAAAACACAGAAGGCAAAGAAACTCTTTGGAATCCACAATTTCAAGACTGTATCTCTTCAGGCAAAGTTGGGCTGTGGAGTCCATGTTCAGGCTTGGGGATGGTTCGGGGCAAGCTTCACACAATAAAACTGAAAACTTTTGACCTCTCACTCAGGCTTTGGGTTCTGGGTCATAACAGAATCACAGTTTTACTAGGCTACTTTTTTGCCCTCTTAGTCCCTAATAACAGATATTTTTTTTTTTTTTTTGAGAGGCCACTTCTACGATTTTTCTTGCCTCCAAACCGCAGCTGGTAGAGCTGGATTTGACCCTTAGTAAAAAGAAGGGGCTTGTAAGCACCTACATGCCAATATGGATACCCAATAAACTTTCACCAGTTTTGAAATGAGTTTAAAATCCTTTTTTAGTGGAGGTGGTGCAAATAGCGCCTAACTAAGGTTCCAGTTCTTCCAGTTAGAAACTTCACTGTATGAATCACCCACAAGCCACCTCCACTAGTTAATCTTTTGATACTGGCAAAGCCTACTATACTTAAATCTCCAAGGCATAACTTGTGGCTTGAAGCGCAAATTACAGTACACTGTATTTTACACTACTTAGATGCAGATTCCCTAGGTGTATTTGGAAAAAAAATGCCCAAAGCTTTTACCTACTGAAGAAATTAGCACCTTCAGTTCCACTCACAACTCGAAAACATTAATGAACAAAGCAGGCCATACCCTCTCTATCTCTTCTGCTGTATTTACTACAGAAAAAAAAAAAAAAAAGAGGGTCAGTGATGTATCTTTGTAATTTAAACAGCAGTGTTTTAGGTAAGTTGCGGTACTCTGGAGAGTTGGGAGGGAAGTGCCTTCAACTGCAACCTATTGCTCTTTGAAAGACAGCACAATTTAGTATGTGGGTACTCTCAAAAGTGAGGATCCCTCTCACACACCAGTATTCTTCAGGGACTGTTTATCCCAATGCCGCTGAAATAAACAAACAGTTTAAAGGGACTTTCCATAAGGTAAATCTGGCCAAGCATATAAGAAGGGCAATAAAATCTTAACAAGTTTTTAATTAAAATTTTTATATGCACTTTGACATTCTCCTATTAGTAAGTAGCCTGTTCCCCTGCCACATTTAAACAGACCTACTCCCTAACAGAGAAATGGATTTCTGTCTTAACTACATATTAGTAAATGACATATCCCCCTTTTTTCTTATGTACTTTGGTCACCAATAAAACAGCTACTATTGACCACATTTGTATCTTTAAATTATGGCAGCTGTTGTAGTCAATTACTACACATACATACATGCATGCGTACATGATAAATAACTATAATCACGGGGTATCAGTGTCTTCTTGAGGTAAGCATGATCAGTTCCCTCTGTTGTCTTTCAAATTCTCTTAAAATTGAGTCAGATACCATACCATCATACTCTACATTTTTGAGGGTTTTTCCTCTGAAACACGCAAGCTAGGAATCTCCTTATATTGAGCGACTAAATCAGGAGATGTTAGCTTAAGGGAAACAATGCAGCCCACATGCCTACAGAACAATCCCAGACTTGAACCCTGATGATCTTTTATCTAGAAAACTGGCTGTGAGGGCACCCACTGCCACCCAGCTCAGTTGTAGTACATTCTTGCACAGAATTTTGGCCATATATGCCAAATTATATGCCAAGCAAATATTTTCAAAGCTATTACTTTTCATTAGTGTCTAATAATACAAACAGGTTCCACAGCAAACATTTTTGTTGTTTTTTGACAGGAATAGATATCTATTGTCCTCTACAATGTCTTATTTTCTTATAGAAAATCACTTAAACTGATTCTTTCTTTGCTACTCACCTTTTACAGGAAAAAAAACAGAAAGAAAGCAGGTAAAACTGACGTTATTCTTTCTTATATTCTTGTAAGAGGAGTACATGAAAACTGAAAGCTCATCAGTAACAGGGCCACTGCTTAGAAGCTACTTTCTTGCAACTCGACCTTCAATATACTGCCGTACACTGCTTTTGCTGAATAGAAGTAATGTTTTTTGCATATGCAGATAAGTGGCTTAAAATCAGCAAAAGCACTTCCACTTTCACCCTTTGAAATCTGGGTACCAGATGAGTACAACCATGTAAGTTCACAAACAACAATCTTGGCTCTCAGATTTGTTGATGCTAATTCTTCCAGAGAGGCTACCACACTGCTATAGCAAGCCACGGTATTTAATTGTTGTTCAACTTCTTATGTTTAATGGTGCTATAAAAAAGAAAGCGAGACTAGAGAAAAATAGGACTTTTACTAAGCTGTTATTGTCCCCTCCAGTTTGCTTCCAGGCCCCTCAATTTCAATCCATGTTGTTCTATTTTGAGGATGTTTTCAGATGCATTGAAGTGCACTTCGACAGATCCTTGAAGCACAACATGGGTTGAAATGAAGTTGCCTGAAGATATTAGTAATAGAAATCTCTGACACAGCACTGTGCACTGAGAAATTGCTTGATACTTATTAGAAAGCATCATGTTAATACAACACTGTGAATACACAGCTCTATGAGAATGCATAATAAAAATGCTGTTAAAAGAATTTTGCAAATGAAGTGGCAGGTTTGGGAAAGGAGAAGGGGAGTAGAAATGAGAAAATGAAGAGAGAAAAGTTTTAAGACATTCATAAATACATACTTTAACAGGCAGCAATAATCCTCCTCCTTCTTCCAGTCCCTCAAACCTCAAAGCCCCCAAAATAAAACACAAAACAACCCCTAAGTGCACATTTACTTCATCATTTACAATTAACATTCCCCCCCCCCCCCCCCCCCCCCCCCCCCCCCGGCTCCAAGACATTCAGGGGAAAAAAAAGCAGGTAAAACTATAAAATATTGCTTTTCCTGTTTTAGCACCAAAATTCCAGAGAAATAGATTGCAGAAGAGGTTTTTTTTTAAAAGCATTATAACAATTCTGCATGAGAATTTCTTCAATAAGGTTTAGGCCAAGAATGTTTTTAATAGCTAGGTCATAAATTCTTTCCTATTAAGGAGGTTTATAATGGAAGTACAGACAGACCTTCAACTGACGTGGAGCAAACAGTGATACCTAATAAACTTGGTAACTATTTAAAATAGCCCTATAGGATATAATTTTAAAGAAGGAGATTCTACCAACTATGGGCCCATCTAATTGATGATAAATTTCCCTTCACTCCAGTAGATGTTCTTCCTAGTATGGACAACAGGAATATGGGAAACACTGTTCTAACTCCCAGCTCTACAGCATGGATGCCCTGATCTATGCAAGACGACACAGCATAAACACAGATGCATGTGTGCTAATATATTTCACAATTGCCTGACTTTCAACTCTGGTAGGTTTTTGCAGTGGTATAATTAGCTGCAGCAGACAAGTCCTTGCTACTTGCATGTGTCACCTTGATAAGCAATACTAGAAATGGAGTTTTGGTGGGCAGGAACTGTCCATGAAAAAAAATATTAAAAAGTAAATAATAAAAATAGGCTTTTTGTGGACAATTTGTAAGAAGAGATAATGATTCAAAATTGCAGGCTGCCCCATATGGTATTGCACGTATGGGAGACTGGCAGACAGTCAGAGGATTTAACTGATTGCGGGCACCTGCTATTTAGGTTTTCTCCAAAGCTTTACTAGCATAGCCCAAATGAGATTACTGCTGATTCCCTGCTGCTAATTTAAGCTAAAACTGAATATATTAGAAGGAATATGCAACATTACTTTGCATGTGGACAAACAGTCATGAATTGGCTCAGCTGCCCACATCTAAGATGCTGAAGGCTATCTGAGAGGTCCACCCGTGTCAGATTGGCCAGCGGAGCCACTGGAGACCGTGCCTTCCTGGAGCGGCAGTGGCAGATCAGAGGGCAGCTCAAATCCAAGAATGTGAACTGCGCATGAGCACCTGAGCCAGGTGTCAGTATGTATAAGGTTAGCACAACTCAAATTGCAACCAATTTTTAGAATCCAGGCACTAGTTTTAAGCATTAACATACTTATTTTCACAGACTGTTTGACCAGGCACATTTTTAACATTCAAATTGCTCTACACAAATCTCTGACTATGTTTTCTTGAAGAACAGGAATTCTAATTTACCATATCTACAGGCTATGGTAAATGGTAGGAAGTCTTAAAATAAATAATCTACTTTTAAAAATAGGTTGGTATTTCTTTAAACTTCCTGTATTCGCAATAATTCTCACCTATGATGAGTGGGATCTCTTAACCTGACTGATGCACGTGCCATACTATATACTAAAAGTTATTTTCAAAATTATTATTCTTTTGAGTCTTTTACAACAGAAGGCTTTGTTAACACATTCAGGACTATCTCATTCTTCTTGGGGAGAAGGGACAGTGGGATTTCTTAACCACGTTTATGGGAACTATCCAAAATTGAATAGTTCTCTTGTAATGACTAAAAAAGTACCATGTTCACAACTTTGGGAAGTTTCACATTACATGTGGAAAACCAAGCAGACTACCAATTAGAAACACTGAATAACTGGTATCTGTCAGAAGGTCGTGGTTAGAAGCTGCGAACAGGGGAAGGAAATATGACTGTTAGGAATGGTAAATAATAGAGAGGGCAGAGGCTAAAAAGTAAAGAAAGCCACAAAGTAGCAGTATAAAAATAAACCAGAATATAAGAAGATGCTGAGAACAAAGAGGAAAAAAGGTAAGAAGGAACGGACTGGACATGCAGGAAGAAGGTAAAGGAGAAAGGCTGGAGGAACTATAAACAGCAAGGAGAACATTCAATCAGGAGGACAGGAATAGAAAAAAGAATGAGAAAGCAAGTTTAAAGAAAAGGTTAAATGTGTAAAAACAGAACAGGTGAAAGGAATAAGAAATGAATAGGCAGAAATAACAGAGGTAGGAGAGAGAAAGGCGGCCCTGACAGAAAACAAAGACTACAGTAAAAAAAGCAAAGAAGAGAAACAGTTGAAGGATAGGTAGTCTTGCAGGAAGAGCCTTAAAGGAGAATGCAACAAATATGCCAAGTGATCTGGGTTCCATATCAGAAAGGTGTGAGAGGAAGAGAGCAACAGTAGCGATAACTAGCATAAGAAACTAAATTTCATTGGATTTATTAATTTTTTTCCTGCTAAAAGGCTAACACATCCTTTCAAGAGAGTTTTTATTGTTAAAAAAAATAAATTAAAATGTAAACTTCCCTGCATTTGCCTTATTTATTAAAAGCTCCGACTCAATTAACAAAATACAAGCCAAGTTTGAGAAAGGACTTGAATTAGTTTCTCCAAACAGAAACTACAGACATACAACAGCTTCACATAAAATGGCAAGGCCTTTTGTCTTAAAGACCAGAAATGCAACAGAAACAACATATAATAAAAAATGAAAATTCAGGTACAGGAATTATGTATTTCATACTGAATAATTATTTCTGTACTGCCCGTAAATCCTCTCTGGTAAGCTGTGCATCTAAAACTCATCGAACTGCCAAGGGGTAAACGCAGCTCCATCCATCACACAGCCACTTGACAAATACATTCCATAATAGAAGTTTATTTTTATGGGAGGCTGAATCAAGGACTTTCCCATGCATACAAAAACTTGTCAAAATTATTTATGAGTCTTGCTGAGACACACAATATGTCATATCAAACTCCTATTTTCCTTCCAAGCACAGACTGTCAATATCTCTGCTACTATCAATAATGTGGAACACCGCTGCTATAGGCCCTCAGGATTTTGAGGTCATTTGCCCATCCTAGCCTGCTGCCAGACGCTGTCTCTAGCTGCAATGCAGCTGAGGAGAGGTGTATTTACAACCTCTATGAGGTGTAGTTAAGGTAAGCACTAGGGACTGCATTCAAAGGCTTTGCCAACATAAAATAAAATGGAAACATATGTTTGAAAAATTACAGTTTATTATAGCTAGAGTTATGAAAATAATGAAAAAAATTGCATTGGCCTCTTTCTAAATTAGAAAATCCAAAAGCTTACCAGCATTCTCTGGCATAATTAAACAAATAATCACTTCTGATGAATATGTTTGCACCTTTCTGAAACTATGCTAAGGAAATCCCACACATAACAAGGCTATTATTACCCTTTGTGACCAGAAAGATGCTTTGAGATCTCATGAACTTTTCTAATAAGGAAGAGAAACTCATGAAACAGTGTTTTTTTAATACAACCTGTGTTATCTGCAAAAAACCCCAGGAAGTCTTAAAGCAAACACCAGTGTTTTTGCCAAGAGGTCCAAAGACTCTGCAAAAAGCATTTAGCCTTCTGAAGGCCATATCCCCAAACCCTGTTGAGTGAAGTCTCTTTCAGCTCTATTAGTTTTTCTGCTGGCTGTTTTGCAAAGACTATACAATCACAGTATAGCCTGTCTGGGACAGTAGTTTTATGTATTTCTGTGGCTGAACTTACTAATATTTTGAACCTTCTTGGTACCAGCCCTTTCCTCACCATGCTGGACCAACACCTTTTACCACCTCAGCTGCCACCAGCTCTGCAGGTATGTTTCTGGTAACACACCTGGCTGTCCTCAGCCGCCTCTGCCTGCAGCTGCTCAGGTACCTCCATGCAGCGCTCCCCTTTTCAGGACCACGATGCAGAAACAGCCATGGTGGCCTCCAGAGCCAGGATGTATGTCACAGAGCTTGTGTGCTTGGGATACAGGCTGCCTCACCCGCAATGCACTCCTGCCTTGTTACTGAGGCATGCCTCACCAGCCACTTGCCACTCGCTGGTGATAATGCACATCATTTAGAGAAACAGTAAGTGGGCCTTTCTCACAACTGTTGAAAGAGTTGTCTAGTTAAAACTCTCCACAGTGCATTATTACAGAATACCTAAAAACTTAGCTTACTGTTTTTTAACAGGTAGCTACAACTTCTTGACCAAAACACATAGACAAGCAAGAGCCCTGTTCCTACACTCTGCGTATCAATAGATCTCACCTTGTGACAGATTATGGGCATGAAGGAGGAAGAGAGATTTACATGGCACATGGCAGGAGGTTCTCCGCTCAAAGGCAAAGTTACAGGTTCATCTCAGCCCAATAGCTGCTGAATGTGAAAGACTGCCATTTGGGAAGTCACTGAACCTGATTCCTGTTTAATTTTTAGCTGCCTTTCCATGAATGAAAGCATGTGCTAGGGATAAACTATACAAATCTGAGAAGAAGAATTTCTTCAATGAAAGCTTATAGTGGAAGATCTATTTAGCTATTTCCTCAGACTCAACCATCGTAGTAGAGGAGATCACACTGACACTGCAATTAGCTTTGAAGGAGGTGGCTTGGGTATTGGAAAGAGTATGGTGGCAGAAGCACAGGATTCTGTGGCAAACACACTGCAGAGAAGACAGAGGTATGGTACTGCCAGAATTACATTGCTTCCAGTACTGCATGCAGGACAGCAAAAAGTGCTGACACCGAGTTACTTTTGTAAAGCCCCAGTGTCTTCAGCAGCAAATATCCCAAATGTACATCCAACAGCAGCACTGTGCCATCTACTGAATTTGTTTTTTGAGCAGGCCCTTGGGAAAGCGCATAAGGCACAAGGCATTTGTGTAAAAAATGCCTTACAGGTCCACTGTTCTCAGTGCCATATATACTTTTAATCCTGTTTCCCAAAAGCTATAGTACCTGCTATGGTTCGTACAGATGGAAAGAAGAACATGCCCAGATGAGTTCCCTTACTGTTTGATGGGCTGATAGCTCCCATGCTCTCAGTTAACCTGATGCAGAGTCACTCTATGGATCTTGAGTAGCTATGTGTAGCCTGGAAAACTTTTCAGGAAAATAAAACTGGAGAGACATTCAAAAGAAATAGGTAGATGATGAGCTCTATAGGGTGGACTACTGTTTCCTACAGGTCTGTACAATGCCTGTTCCAGAAAATCAGAGACTTACATTCTACCATGTCACAAACACCAACTTCTATACGTACTAGTACAGAACATTACTAAGATCACAATAATTAATGAGGAACAAGACAATAATCTGATTGTCAAATTAGAACTAATATTACATAAAAGACTAAAAAAAAAAAAGATATTTTCTCATAATTTTTATTTGTTCCACTAAAATAGGTTTGTGTTGTCTTCTTCAGTTTTTGCCTGCTCGGAGAGATTTTAGAGAAGGCTGTAAACAGCCAAGCCAAGGAAAAAAAAAAAAGTACTGGTAGCCAATGTGAACACATTCAAGTTTGTTCAGAAGATGCATTCCCAGTACTTAACTGCCACCCTACACCCATTCTTAAGGCATAAGGGCAACAGAGCTATTTAACAATTTTTGTTAGTGGTTTAAAACTGTCAAGAATTTGAGGTCTTTTTAGTGGTATACTTTCCACATGACATAGGTACAACTCATTTTATCCCTAACAGAAGCCATCACGCCTATTACTCCTTGAACACTGCACTGCAAATGTACCTTTTAGAAGGAGAAAAATATAATCCTATTGATTTTTCTCAGACCTAAAATGTAATAATTTGAGATTATTTTCAGGCAACAATAAAGCTTTATGACCTAACAGCTGATCACCTTTTATACTTCACCACTGATGCTGATTACTAAACCCAGAATCCCAGCTCCTGTTAAAAGATATTTATAAATACAATTAATTATTTAAGTTTAATGTCCTTGTGGTAAATCATATGCTACTATTAAAGTGCTGTAGTTACTGCACCACTCTTGTCTTCTGAGAGTGAAGATGACTGAACAGGCAAGGAAGACTAACCACTGTATTTTATACTTAGAGAGACAGCAGTAACTGATGCACAGCAAAATGTCCTTTTACCCATAATCATTTTGCAATATTAGAAGAAGGACATAAGTCAAAGATTAAAACATGAACAACCTGAATCGCCAATGACTTGCATCCTGAGTAGCCATTTAACACCTCTGCAAAGTAAATGTACAACAGCAACGTTCTGACTAGCAGCAATTTACATGTTCTTTGCACAGGTTTAATTGACTGCACTAGAACAGAGAGGAAGAGGAACCACCTTGCTGCATTTCAGCAGAAAGGCAAGACATTTTTAATAGTGTTACACGTATAAACTTTTAGAGTATGTGATAGTTATAAGCATTGGTTTTCACATCCTATCCTTAATTATTTTCCTTAGAGGTACATGACTGAAATGAGATGGTCTGGTCTCTTCCTTGCACTGGTCACGTTCTTTTGTTAGTAAAAAGAATCACTGCATTTCAGTTACCTTTGGAGGAATTCCCAGGAAAGTAAGACACAAGAACTCAGTTGTTTTATGGTAGCTGCTCTTTTCTCTTACCCAAGATGTGTTTCACTCCTGCAATGTCCTTAAGCAAACATTTTCCTTCTCTTTCTGTCAAACTAAGGAACTTTGTTAGCAACACCGTAGGACAGGAGATAACTATAGAGCTCTCTAATTGTTAAGCTTTTGCAAGGGCTGAGCCTGATCATTCACTGAATTGTTGAGTTGATGGGATTCGTGTAGCTGGTTATAAATTGATAATCTAAATTAATTCATTCAAGCAGAAATCGATTTTGTAACTCCTTGAGAGCTTGTAATAATGCTTACCTCCTACCGTTAGCTGCATTCTCTGTTTCATAAAGCTGGTCGGAAACAGCTGGATTCAGGTGACCTGCTAGCTCATTAAATCTGTTACATGTTCCTTCTGGTAAATGATATTAAGCTGAAATGTCCTTGCGTTGATTTTTTTCCTTTAATTTTATGACAGAAATAACCTAATTTGTAACACAAAATAACAATCTCCTTGGATTACTTTGCCTTGTTAAAATATTTTATGCATTTTTCATTTACACGAAGGTAATGGAAAAACACTTAAACTATCTGTTATTTAAACCACAAGAGATATGTTACTGAAAGTCTGATAGCCGCAAAAATGATTGCCTCTTCATAGTCTTTGCTTTATATCTGTAATAAAAGGCGGACAATTCAATTCATCGGTTAGTAAATAAAGTACGATACTTTTTATTTTATTTGCTCTGCATTGCAAGAACTAAAATCAGATTGCTTTTTGAATTCATTTAAAAATGGGCTCATTATTTTCCTTTTCTAGTTCTAATGCAAAATGTCTGGTGTCTATTTTGAATGTTATACTTTTTTTAAGATATAAAGCAAATATAACCTAATTCTGAATGTCAGATTAAAAGTATAAATTTCTTTCATTGACTCCTCTATAATTATTTAAATATTGGTGACAGAAATGTCAGTTACAAGTGCTGAATAACTGAATCTGAACACTTCACTATGGATCTGATACAAAGCATAAACACTTATTTCTCAGAACTTGATGACTTTAACTATCAACTTTTATGACAAGCATAGAACAAGTGTCATGAATTACATTGCTGGAATATTCTGCAAGGCAAAATGTATGTGTCTGTCACTAGATAAAGCCCAAATTCTTCCACGTCCAGTGCAGAAACAACACTGGTTTAGGGAATGGGAAAATGCAATGTTACTTTTCTGTACAGTCCATACTTCACGTATGTAAAAGGATGGAGCAACCCTGTACTGAAAAGCTTAAATATGCCCTTGAACATATCGGTTTACCATTTCCAGCAGACGTCACTATAGAGCAAGGATTCATGCAGGCTGAAAAAATGGCAACATTATCCAAAGGAATTATGATAAAAACATTTAAGAAGGCTTAGCTATTAAGATAATAGTAGCTAAAATCAGAATTATTAGCTTATTAAAATTAAAGATCCATATAAAGATAAACCATCCTTTTAATTATCAGAAAGAAAAAGCGGTATTGATTTCAAGCTTCTGGCAATAACAAAGCACAGAAAAGTGTAATACATGCAAAATGCACCTATCTTTCGGGATGTATGAAACTCACAAACATAACACTAAGCAATGCACATGCATAAAAACTCAAGTATCATGTTTTCTAAACACAATAAGAGTACAGCCATATATACTACTAGCCATAAAAAAGCAACTGCTTTTCCACTCATACCTTCTCCTACATTTATTACCACCAGGTAGCCTCTACTCATTTTCCAAATCCTAGTATTTAAATGCACATCATCATCAAAGTTCTGTACAACAGCATTGTTCAATAACCTAAAAATCAGCATACAATAACAATGAAAGGTGGTGGTAGCTTTCGGAACCATAGTGAATGTATTATGACTCTAACATGTTCATGAAATATCTAATATTTTTTTCGTCTTTAAAAAACCTACAGAAAATAATTCCTACCTCTCAGTATTTTTGCCATAACATTTACTGCCTCAAGAATTAAACCTGTGAAGTCCATTCTGTGTGGTGGTGTTCAATCCTGACTGGCTGGAGTTTGTCTGAAAGACAAATGCTACTCAAGGTAGCGCAAGGCTAAATGTTGTAGGCAAGTCTCTGGGAAGACTTGTCTTTGAGACATAAATTCTAATGACAAAGAGCACATAAAGGGAACTTTTCCACTATACCATACCTCAAACAATGTGTCCTGTTTTCTCTGTGAGCTTGGGTAATTTGTCTGGCCTACAGAGAAGAGTCAGGGCCAAGTTTTTCACAATTTCTCTGTTGCTTGTGATCTGATATTTGCGTAACATAGGATGAAGTCCTCCCCATGCTCAGTACATACTGGGGATTACAAAGCAATATAGCTCCATTCCAAAGATGCAGGGGGAGGAAGAAGGAACACAGTAACCTTTTGCCCATTCCCCCTCAGGAGCACTGGCTCAACGGCCACTGGCTGTGGGGTCTCTACGCTGTGAAAGAGAATACCTGTAGGCACAGTACCTACTTGGAAACAGTTTTAGCACTTTTCCTGAAGCAACAATGCGTACATTGAGGAGGAAAAGCCATTCATCAGACTGCTCCTATGGATATTTCCAGTGGCCAACTTGGGGGTCCTTGAGAAAGCTCCTGTGGCTGGAGGTGCTGGGGGCCTGACAGCTGACTCCAAACATGAAGACTCAGCACCTGGGCTTATTGACCAAGCCAGTGGTATTTTCTGCCACATGAGAATTTTTTGGTGTGCTTCTTTGTTAATTTTGTTTAGAAACTTTCCTTAAGGATTAATGGTTAACTTTCGTTGTGCCCTACATAGTTATGGCTCATCCTCACACTGCATTGCCAAACAGGTGTCTCTAAGCACCAAGAAGGCATTGAACTTTATTTGGTTAAAATATTTGAACATATTATTGCTTTGGAGTGAAAGAAAAGCTCTATAGTATTCTTCTTGGCTTAGCGAGTAAACTAAGGCACACTGCTTGCACTTGGATTTCTGTATACTTTGTTGGATATCATGAAGAACACATCAGACGACTATTGACCTAAAGCAATGGAGGCAAACCCCTGCCAAACAAGGGTGCTGTTTTGGTCTGCAAGGGAAGGACTTCTAATGGTAAGGAGGAGCTCTATGTGAGAGGAGCACCTTGGGCACCAATTTCCATTGGTACTGTTTCACTAGCAGTGCCAATATTAACAGTAGGTTACTGTAAACACAAACCATGCAGAAACAGATTACACCAAACA
The DNA here is from genome assembly GCF_015220075.1 of Falco rusticolus. Lineage (NCBI taxonomy): Eukaryota > Metazoa > Chordata > Aves > Falconiformes > Falconidae > Falco > Falco rusticolus. The sequence continues at coordinate 68,021,948 of NC_051189.1, read as the reverse complement.
GCAAAGGTATGGAGATGGAGAATATGGCACTGCACCAGACAGAACAGTGTTGGCGATTTTCCTACAGTCAACCTCTACTTTCAAAATAATTCTAATCCTTGGACAGTTTGCACTCTTCCAGTCATGTTGCACTGTATCAGTCATATCAAATACCATGTGTTATTACCCAAGTAAAGTCAATCATTTACATTTATGAGTTCAACAGTTGACAGAAGTTGAGCTTCTCTTATTTTCAAAAAGAATAATCAACGGCTGAACTGGTTATTGGCAATAAAAATCTTCTCAGTACAAAACCCACTGATTTTTTTTTTTTAAATATAAATCATTCAGCAAAGGCTTGGGTCCAATGCTAGTCCTTTTGTACAGAAAAACATGTATAGGCATGTGTAAGTGTCTTTAAAATCTGGATTATAAATTGTTTATTCATATACTTTCTATTAATGAAATATTACCAGTAGAATAGCACATCTGGGGGCATATGGCTTTCTTTCTCTTGGTATCATATTGTTGGAGAAGATTACAAAAGGAAAATACCAGACAAGACTAGAGTATCCTGTCACTGCCAAAAGAGAAAATCTTTTTTAAAAAAACCATGACCAGTGACTCCCTACTTTGCTTCTTAGCACCACAGCTCTTCATGTTACTTGTAAATGAAGAGCCACATGCACATCGTCTGCTGCCACACCCTTCCTGTTGCTAATCTGTCTTTTTAAATTTAATTTCTTTTATGGTGGCTTTTCCACTGTTTAATTAGGCCACGGGGAGTAAAGGGAGGCAGTCTCACTATCCCTTCAGAGTTTATTTCACAGACTGTTCCCTTCAAGGATTTTATTTCTGTCATTGAAAGCAGACATCCTCATATTGCTTAAACACAGAAAATGATTAATACAATGAGATTGTTATGCTCCCAGCTAAAATGGCCTTCTTTCTAACGTGAACTACAACAGCTTGAAAAGATGGGTGCTGACACTACACTACAGCTGACAGTTTTTCTTTTTTTAGGTGTACTATTATTGGGATCTGTAATACTGTGTGACCCATAATAATAATCCCACCATTCTCCTCATATTAATATCATAAATTCTGCAGACATAGATGATATTATCATATATCAAATATGACCATAAAACCAATGTGATCTTAACACCTTTGGATTTATCTTGAAAAGAAAAATACTAGATAAAATCATTTATGCTGATATCACCAAGTCTTTACTGGGCTACAGTAACATGTTAAGATTAAAATATATTTTTAGGAGGACAGGCATTTCTGACAGATTTATTAACCTGTTCCTTGAGTTAAACTTGTGGATAGTTAATTTGTATGTTATTTAACAGTCAATGCTTTCCATTCGGTGTTCCTGGCTACAAACTTGAAATTCCTCAAAAGCTGAATTTGGTATAATATGCAATGCATATATTAAATAGCCTAGTTTAAAGGAGCACTAGTCAGAGAATAATATTTTACAATATTTAAGTGGCACCTGCTAGTGCCACTGCAGCTAAAGGTCTGTGAGGTAATGCAAACACACTGTGGGTTAAAATGGCATGCTCGGCTTTGAAATGATTTAAAAAGCAAATTGACTTAATACTGGTTTCGAATTTTATATCTCTGAGACCACTTATACATCCCAGTAACATGATCGCAGTGGAAGACTCTGGAACATTTAGAAGACTGAAGCAAAAGCTGAATTTAAACAGTGAAACCTTCAATTTGCCACCTCCTTCTTCCCACCTCTGCTCTCGTCAGAATTAAAATTTCCAGAGAGACTGTACCATGTGCTTGTATGTTTGGACAACCGCTATAATAATAATTAAAAAAAGAGAGAGCATAAAATGGTTGAGACTCTGAGGCTGCTAAAGTAACCGTGCCACACACAAACATGATCATCATTGTTTCAAGTAAAAATTTTAAGTAAAATTTACTCCAGCACAAAGGAACTACCCAGGGGCCTATATACCACTTATGCCTTCAGTCAAGAGCACCATGACAGCAGAAATGCTGTACTTCTACTAAGTAATGATGGAACAGGATTCGTGAGGAATTTTTACAGGGCACATAAACCTATGTGCTATGAAATTCCCGGCTAGAGAAATGCTCTGCAAAGCACCAAACAGGCAGGCTAAAGCAAACAGGCTTGTCTGGGAAACAGGAGGCAGAAGCAGAACAAAAGAAGGCAACAATGAACAGCACAGCTTCAGAAATACAGATCAAAAGCTGCTTTATGGCCACTGCGAAGAGGATTCTTTCCCCATTTCTTTGAAGTGTTCAGGCCCTAGGTCCAGCCACTTGTTTTATATGTTGTATGTTGTTGGCATGAGGCTCTGTCCCTCAAAAATCACAACACCTCTGTGAGAAGTTATGCCATTTTTTTCAGATGTCCACATGTCTCATAAAAAGCGACACATGATGAAATTTCAGTATTATAGGTGCCATTAGGAATCAAATTTCTTTATGGGGTGCACAGGCATTATGACAAGGTAAACAAGTTTTCTCTCACTGAGTAGTCATTAAAAGATCACAGCCTCAGTGGAACTGCTAGAAAAGGAGACAGGAGTAAGGAGGGAGTAAGCACAGTCCTGGCTCTACCTTTGCAGCCACGGTTACACGGAATGGATGGAGAAAGGGACAATGGTCGTTGCAGTCAGGAAGAGTCATTTTTGAAACAGTTTCCAACACTAAAAGCACTACTAGTCATTGCACTTTTCACAAGCCACGTTAGGTCAGATATTTGAGGGGTGTATGTCCCAAGCTGCTAGGCTCAAATGCTTAAGAACAGTTACTTTTTTCCATTTTAGGGGGAAGAGGGAAATTCAGTGACTTTAAATACAAGTAATAGAGATCTGAAATTACCACCCAGAGGAAAAAAGACCAGACATGCAGCAATACGTGGAGCTGGCAATAGCAACATTCTGTTGCCTTCACAGTAACCAGAGAGTTGTACGAGAACTCAGTTTTGGGCACATGATCTTCCCATCCAACCCAGACTCACAGCTGTGACTATATACAACAATCTACTCCTTGATACACAAATTCTCTTTGACATATTACTTTAATGGATTCTTCGTTGCGGCATTACAGTATATCCTATAATTAATTCAGGAATTAAAGCTGCCTAAATGCATTCAGACTAATTCAAGCCACTCTTATGGAGCTGTTGTAATCTATTTTGTCAATAACCCTAGTTCAAGGGTTGCTGTTGCTACACATCAATATGGTAAGAAATGTCTATTCTGGTTGTTTACAGTATCTGTCCAATGGAAAGACTCAGATTTTTAAGACTCCTCAACAATACATATTTTACTTTAAAAAATCACTTTAATACAAATTTAGAAATAAAGTTTCCAAATGAAAAATTATACAAAATGTTTTTACTTTTATCTGGTAAATATGCTCCCAACATTTGAAATGAATTCCCTTTTTTTTTTTAAAGTATAATCAACTATGTGAGTTTTCCTTAAGAAACTTTACTTTCCTCTTGAGATTATCCAAAAAACATTAAAAACCCAAAGAAAAATATACATGACAAACTGAAAGGTCAGAAAGGAGACTGTAATTGATTTATTTCCTTAAGGGTGAAAAAAGACCTAGGGGAGAGAGTAGAGGAGAAAGAGGTGGGCTCAAGAAAAAGAGGGAGAGAAAAGAAAGTTAAATTTGCCTACTTTCTTAACCCTCACTTACTTCTTTAACCATGGAAATATCAAGGATGGCTTTAACTGGCTTTGCTAAGTATCTGTAGTAAGTATCTTAGAAGCCATTAGTTTGGAAGCCATCTCCTCTTAACTCAAAAGCCAAACACATCGCTTCTTTAAGAAGAACAATCAGCTGAGATGACAAAGTAAGAGACATGTTAATTTTCTGATCTTAGAATTTTGGGTTATACCAATCACACCGAGGTGTACTCTGACTGGGGAGGATGGCATGATCTGAGTTACACAGATGGCTTGCTTAGAAGACAGATGATAGTTTTCTCGCCCTCAAATCTAGCTGTCCAAAGCATGCATGTGGCACAATTTTGTGCACAAATAAATATATAATTCTCTTTTCAGTACCTTGAATATGTTCTCATGCCAAAAATATATAGCCCTTTTTGGAGAGCAGTATGTTTACAACAAAAGAAACAAAATCTGGAAAGCAGAGAAAAGAGCAGCACTCTAACTCACTGATAGGAATATGGTGTGACAGGAGGGATGAATAATCAAAGATACAGTTGATAGTTTACTGTTAAAATAAATTAACCAATCCACTGACAAAAAGTCTTGTCTACTGTATTTTATAGATACAGCTCTGACATATTTTGATCACAAACAGTTTCAAAAGAGGATCACTCTGCCAGCTGGGCTGTTCTTAAACAAAACCTCTATGCTTTGATCCAGGAAACATCAATCATCATGTCTTCAAAATCATTACCATTTATTGAGCACCCATTAATACGCTCAATGCTAAATAAAGAAGAGGAACATGCTGTCCTTATCCACATTTCTGATCATCTGTCCTTTATTTTTGAAGTTAGTTTGGCTCTGCACAAACTCAAAATTCTAAAGTAAACAAACAGAAATATTTTGGTGACTATGTATTACACTGCTGTACTTGCATGCTCATTTTATCTTTCACATTCTGTAAATATAAAATAATCCCATTCCAACTGCAAGGAAAAAACCTGAAATTGAGACTGCAGGACAAACAAGCTTGAAAAAGTAGTTAGGCTGCAGAGGCGCCACAAATTCTGAGTGTGCTTCAGGAAAGTGAAGATAGAGACCTGAGCAGCTGCAGAGTTGCTGCAGAGAGCTAAGGATGAAAAGAGTATCTCTGCCATGGTGGAGGTCAAAAATACAAGGAACTGCAAGTGGAAAGGATTTGGGATGAGCAGTAGGATAAACGAGGGGATTCAAACATCCTCACTGACTAGGGTTGTGTTGCTTGCACATAGAACTTTTAGCTATGCCATGTTCAGTATCTCTGTTGTAAATTAAGTACCAATTTATAGAATAAAGCTCATAGATAATACATCATAGGTAATGGCTATCCACAGGAATATATAAGAGCAAGTATGTTGAAGAAAAGACAATATATTTTTATTAGAGAAATAACTGAAACATTCTCCCAAAGAAAATCAAACCTTTAAGAAGTAATAACAAGGACACCTATTGAGAAGACTGAAATCTACGCCTGGTTCAACTTTGATAAAAATACCGTACCCGAACAATCTCAGAAATCATACTATTGGCAAAGTATTTGTTGAATTTTGACCGTGTAAAATATCCAAATAATGGTATAATTCACAGTTTCAGAAAAGGAATGAATATGTATCTGTTGGGTGCTCTTACAGTTCTATCTGCGTGCTGTGTTAGAGAAGAAATAAAGGTGATGTTCATAAAGGCAATGATAAAATTTCCTTCACTTAATAGGCAACTCTGATTACTGGCCACTGGAGTATTAGGTTGAATTGCATCACTGATGAATAGCCAAGGGACTCAGTTAACAAAAATCAGTGCTTTTAAAGTCTTTAATGATCAGAACAAAATGAATGAAAGCATTTGTCAAGATTATGATTGTCATTAGAAAATGCTAATTACATATTAGTTTAATAATTACCACATGATCATTTACCAAAATTATTAAATTTTTTTACTTACTTGGAAGAATTAACTTTTTTTTACAAAGTGCTCACAATAGTGCTTTTAGAAGCTAAAAATCTTAAGAGTACAGAGCTTCCAAAGCTGGGCTGCTACTGTTGCAAAGCTCTGATCTGAGTTTATTGCCAAACCATCTGATTTCACTCACTTAAAGATATATATTATTACCCCCTTAAGGAAAGTTACAGCACAGTAGAACTCATAAAGTGCAGGTAACTTTCCCACAAAACCAGCTATACAATGAAAAGTTTAACTTCAGCAAAAAGCCACTTGTTAATTAATACACATGCTAAGCAAGATTTATCACTTCTCAATACTAACCCAGGATCTGACCTAAAAAATTACGGTATTAGGTAAGTATCAAATGTATCTGTAAGAGCTGTGTCACTTGGACAGCACAACAGAGGAGCGTACTACCAGTATTACAATAAGACTGCTTACTTTTGACAACAAAAATACACTTCTATTTTTCTGCATACCAGTGTTACACCACTTCTACAGCTCAAGTTCATCATCAGCCACTGACCTGACCACAGCAACAAAAAAAGCATCAGGCACTGAAGTGAACCCAAATGGCATTTTTTCAGACAGTAAGAATTTTTACCATTTTAATCAAATCTATGACTAATATGGCACTTCAGTTTGTTTGCCCATCTGCAAGTACAAAACCTCCCAAAACAACAGTTTTCCTATTTTTGGTTTAAAGTTTACATTTTAAACAACCAGTAGTAACTCCAATAACACATTTCCTTCTAAGGGGAGAGCATAATTAAACTATGTCCAACAGTACAGCTTTAAAAAATACACCCAGAATAAAACCTGAAAACCACAGACAATATTTCATAGGTTGCTTCTCAACTAAGATTAACATTCTGACTTGGAACAGACCCCTGTGGCAGTGGCACATCTCTGCATTATTGTCCTTAAGAACATCTTAATTCTATTTCGCAATGAAATATTACACGGGTAACTCATGTTATCCTTAGTACTCCCTACTCAATATGGGGGAATTGGGGTAACAGGACAATAATTTTACTTGAGCTTTGCAAAGAAATAATTAAGGTTGACTACTTTAAATGCATGCTAATTCTAATCACAGAGTAGAAGCATAAATAGCTGCCTTTAATTTCCATGGCTGCTATGGCAGAGGGTTGAGTACGCTGCAAGAGCAAGCAGCCATGCCACTGCCAAGCCAAATTCTGGTGCACCCAAGTCTATATAATTTATTTAATCTCTTCTGCCATGTGCGGTATAACTTATTCCCAATCAGACGCACTAGTATAAAAAGAGTTATGGGGAGCAAGAAGCCAAGCTCAATAAACCCTTCTCAGGATGAGTCTTCAAACCTGGTCTTGAAAGGCAATTATTTTGATTTCTTTGAATTACAAAAAATAAGTGAGGGATTGATCCTCTGTTCAAGTTTCAACTGAAACGCAACTGTATGTGGACAGTGTAGAAGCTCTTATCACTGGCTACATTTAGTCAGGGAGCAAAGAGAAATACTGTGTCCAGATGACAAACCACTTTGGGACTTTGGCAAAGGAATGTGGAAACCTTCACATACACATCCCATTGTTTTGAATCTTGCCCAGGTCACTGGCTACTCAAGAGTGTCAGCTGTTCCCATAATATGAGTCAGCAGCTCTGTCTGACTAGTTTCCACTACAATACCACCACATTTGCCACTCTTGCTGGCAGTTTTAATCTAAGAAGTGAATGGAGATGTAAAGTGAACTGCCCATGTCTAAAGGTGTTACCTACGGATCCAGGTTAAGACCTTAGCAGAGCCACATGAGAATCCTGCACTACTGTTTCCTGTACTTGGTCTGTGGAATAGAGGTATTCAGCATCCATGGCTGTCAATCTAGCACTTTTCATGAGTACTAAATTCATTCAAATAAATAAATAAATAGAATTATATGTTTCAACTTGTCATTTGGGTAAGACCTGTTTTATTGCTGCAATTCCTTTGTAAAACTGTTAACTATGTAGCTTCTTCCAAAGAAGCCTTAGATGCTGTGAAAGCAGTACTACACCTACATTAAAAAAAAATAAAATCTTAAAAAAATACAACTGCAATCCTTTGCTTCCAGGGAATTTTTATAAAGCTCACATTCCAGAACCAGGCACACACACAGAGCATTTAACCAACTTCTGTGTTAAAATACATTTCAGACATTAATGTTAGTTAAAGAAATAAAAAAATAGTTCAAGATATTTAACCCTTGAAAACCAATCTCAATCCTATTTTTCTGTTACTCATACATGAATTTTGCTGTTTTTTCTTCTATGCATTTTTTTGAGAAAAGGTTCAAGAAAAAAATAATTTCTGTATCTGGTATGTTACTTTGATCTATACATTTTTAAAGGAATATTTATTTTCATAAGGACACAATTAGTGCAGTCATTGATTTTAGCAAATAAATACTGCTTGGATTTGCATTATGGTGACATGTAAGGATAATACATATCTGAAGTTTGTTGTTATACCTGTATTTTTTCTATAATACCATTGACAGATGATGTTTTTTTTTAAAGGAAGATAACACTAAATATGCTATCAATATCTTTTTGTTGTGTAACCTGTTTTAGAGAAGAGAATATAAACCTGGAAGAACTATTCTGGAAGAACAATTAAGTTCAGAACATATGCTAGCATCCAAATAACATTAAGACCAAGTTGGAGCTGAAATGCTGCACTTTGCAGGAATACATTTTCAAATAAACCTAATGTTATCACATCATCCAAGACCAGTGCTTTCATAGAAGTGGAGGTGATGGAGATACAGAGAACTAACATAGATTTCCGACTCTTTTTTGTGTTGGCTTAGGAGGGGTTCCTTTGCCTTCAGTATGCTGATGGATCTGAGGTGCAGAACAATACTGTAGAAAGGACATTAATAGATTAATTAAACTTCTTCCTATATCCTGGAAGACCTCACATACACCAACAGTTGAGGCTACTGCCAACACAGTAAGGAAATAAACACATGCAGGTTATCAAACCCTCTTATGCTTTCTGTAAAAAGCAGTTTCAGAAGCAGCAGAACCAACAGCCTCACTACTAAATAGTTGCATCGCACACACACTCTTCAGTGTGGCTTCTATCATGTCTACGAGTTCACAACCAAACCACAGCTTTTTTCTTTGGCATGGTCATTAATGGCATATTGCTGTAAAACTGATTTGAAAATGACAGGAGATGGCAAAGTTATTTTTGGCTGAGGCAGGGAGAAGTGACACATAGGCAGGCAGCCATCAACAGCACAGTTACCAACACACTATATCCAGGCCAAGAAAGGGAACATACACCTTATTAACACAATATTTATTTTACATATAACGGACAGCAGAAAGAAAGTCAACAAAACAGGCTCTGTAACAAAAGATACTTTCTTTCTCCTTTCTTCTACACATCAGGAAAAATTCTTCTCCTAGGAGGACCTCATGTGAGGAGCCAGGCAATGCTCTGCAAGTCACACACTCCCACTCCTTAACCCTTCCCTTGCATCACTACACTTCCCTGGCCCCAGGACTAATTTCTCTTCCTTCTACCACCAGAGACTTTGCTACTGCAGCCACCATAATGCCAAGCCCAAACCAACATGGCTGTCCCCTTCCACCCAGGGCTGTATCAGCATCTGGAATGGCAAAGGGCCTAAGCCTTCCCTGCATGGTTCTGGGCTCGGTGCCATGCTTTGCCTGCAATGTACTCACAACTTACTACTTGGTAACCACTGAGAAATTCGGACATGAAGTTACAGAAGCTTGTGCCCAAGCTAATAAGTTCTAGCATCATACCATATATGTTTCCATTATAATGAAGACTGAATATTTTCATTTAAAAAAACCGAAAAGTAATAGAAGATTCTCATAATAAACACCTGAATGCCAGTGCTGGGGATTAAGGTAAATATTAATTATCACACAATTTACAATTACATGTGAGAGCTGGTGATACTGGAACAGAATCACGCAGACAATCTGCAGAGCACTGGCTCTGTGAGTGAATGCTCTGGGCAAGCAGCAGCCCCAATGTTCAAGAAAATATAAATGAAAAGCTCAGAAGAGCTGATAGTTTAAAGAGATTTTCCTTTTCATGCGATTTCTAAAGCAAAACAACACCCCCAAACAAAAACAAACAAACCCCAAAACAGACAACTCCCTCTGCCCCCAAAAAAGCACCCTAAAGTTTTCAGAGCATAATTAAAGCTAGCTGTGGTGATAGTTCTGCTGTGACATTCTGATAAAATTCCAGTTGTGCTTCTCCATCATAAAATCTGTTAGAGATACTATGGGTCTTGTATGATCATATGATTTCTCCCGCCCCAGAATTCTTAATGGCATTAATATAATTAAGAAAGGAATTTCTAAAGAATATGACAGAAGAAAAAAAAAAGAAAAAGAATGAGAAAGACTGTGCCTGTGCAAGAGAGAGCATGTACGAGAGAAGATAACAAAAGAAAAACAAGGCCCTACGGATAGCAAAGGAAACCTACAAATACATTTTATGAAGCATTGCTTTTTGATCCCCAGGGTTCATTTACACAACAGCCTACCCAATGTGAACACTGCTTTCTCCCCCATCTTCTCTCCATTTCTTTTAGATTTTCTTGCCTGCTTGTCAAAAGTATCATCTTTAACTTCAGGTAGGTATACTGATTTTAGTACAACCGCAGTAAAGGACACTGCAATTAACAGTACCTTAGTATCCGTTAAATCATTTCTGAAGTTTTGCAACACTCCCACTCTGCTACTCATACTGCTTTATGCTTATTAACCACTTTAGAGCAGAAATTTATCAATTAATGTCTGTTTGCATTATGGAAACCTTGTTTCATTTGGCGTAGAAACATCTTTTTCTTGTTTGCTACTAACCTAAGTTAACCTGTTTAGGAATCCATGATCAAAAATTCAGTTAAAACCAAACAAACAAATGAACAAACCCCTGCAGACAGATAAAGACACGTAAGGAAGAATTCCTTTGGCAGTCCTAACATTTTTTTTGATTTGAGAAATATATTAAATTGATTTGTAAGAATCCTGTTTTGAGCTGTGGGCTGATCCCATTCAATTGATACATTGTTGAGAGACAAAAAACCATGCTTCATATATTGTTTAAAAATTAAGAGTCAGGAGCAATTAGAACACAGTTAAAATATCTTCAGTCTGTTTTCCCCTCTGATATGGGTAGATGAATTTGAGAATCAAAAGTTAAACAAATTAGTGTAAGATACAATTATACTGTAACACAAATACATTAGACTCCAGAGATAACAAAATATCAACAGTAGTATTAAATCTGCCCTGAAGTGAAGAGGTATGAAGCAATTCATTAAAATAGAAGAAAACTAGCTCATTCTGCAGCTAACAACTGCTAACCATGTTTTTTCAGGAAAAATCTAAGTGTACAGTTTTATCCTGACTTACTTTACATGCAGATACAGAACATGTAGGATTTGCCTTCAGATACTCTCACACTGTTCGGGGAATGGGAAACTGGCAGTGGCAGTTCAAGATTCAGTGGTATTTTCTCTCCCTTTCCTGATCACTCTTGACTGTTAGATTACCGCGCATGATCAGCCAAATGAGATGTACTGGAGAAGTAGTCAACGATGAAAACTGGAACCAACCCTAACAACAGACTGTGGAAAGATTGTTTTGAAAGCAACAATATGTAAATGTTGTCTTATCTGAGTATCCTTAATATACATTACTGAGATATGTAGTTGCTAGGGCTTTCATTTCAGTTCAAAAGATAGATACATGCAGCAGTAGCTGCAGTTCCTGATGCAAAATCCATTTTTTAAATTTTTATTCTTTAAATCAAGTAGTAACAGATTTTTTTCATTTGAGTCTTTTTCTTTTTGTGGAAATTGAACATAGTTGCTGTTGAAATTTAAGTAGTACCGCCTGCTGGGGAAGTTCTATGGCAAAATAAGGCACAAATAAAAAACAATAAAATATTTTTTTAAAAGTGTCAAATTACAAGTAGAATATAAATTAACAAAATCTAAATACTTCAAATGTGTGGCATATAGTTAGGAAGCTGAAAAATAACTCTAAAGAGACCCACCTAGGCCAAAATTTCATCAACTTAGAACTTGAGTGGAAAGCGAGGTCCTGAAGCAGAACCAGATTCAAAGTTTGTTTAGACATCTACTAACTCAAATCTTCTTAGTCATAATTTCTTCATTATCATACTTAAAGTGAAGCTGAGTCCTAACGTGAATCCTCCACTCGATTTTGAACCGTGTGAACTATGATGTTACTGCTTGTAGCATCAAATCTACTAAACCCAATAACCATAGACTAGCAGTCTAGGTTGGTTCTCACTTCAAAAACATAATTCAGATTACGTCTCTAAACTTAGCTTCCATCCACACATAGAAAACTCATCAACTAATCCAGAAAGGAAAGAATGGCAAAAACTTAAAGCAGAATAATTTTTAAGGCAGTGTGCTACTGCAATTCAAAAGCCACCAGTCTTCCAATAATTTTCTCCAATTTTCCTCAGGTGTCTAAAATGGGTTAGTTTTCTTTCTCTGGAAAAGAAGCAACCATGCAGCAATCATTTTGCGGGCACACTTCTGAGAAATGCCTAAAGAGAGTCTGTGACAAACTATGTGAAAACATCCTCTTGGCTAGGTGCATTTGGGCACTTCAGCTTAGTTCAGCTGCTGTAAGAACCGTGGAAGGTAGCACAGGGACTGCAAGTGAAACACCTAAGCACAGAAGGAGCTTCTTTCTCACCTAGGTAAGGCTAATTTCAGAGCATAACATGAATATAGCTACCCTCACAGTCACATTTTTGACTGGGCCTTAAAATTACCTTGTCACGTATGGATTATTTTTAAAGGTCAAGTAAATAAATACTCTCAGGCGATATCTTCCACTAAAAGTATTCTACTATGTATCCCAGATGAACATAACCTAGTAAGGATACATATAACCAAACTGTAGTGACTATTCAATGTGTATCTGAGCTAGAACTTGGTGGGGGACCATACACCACTTCGGAACCATTTTGCTGTGGCAGTCCATCACTTTGCCATTGCTGGAACAGTTAAATGCAACCTATCCTGACCATATAATGGATCCACTACTGTGAAACTTATCATAAATACTGAGTTGTCATTGTTCGCTTCATAAGTTTCCACAAGCTAGCCCACGCAGGACACGGCTGCTTCCTACAGGTTACCATGCTATAACAAATTGCTTGTTTCAGTTACAATCACATTAGCCCTTTCTGCACTAGAATCCTTAATTGTTACTGTGCCCACACATTGTAAAATTGTTAATTTTTTACAATATTTTGTTCTTGGTAAGATCATTGCTCTCAGAGTGTTTTTCTTGACCCCATTAAATACACAATGAAAACAGTGTTGCTATTATCCTCTTCCCTGCTCCCCTGGGACCACAGAAACACCATCAAACATTTAGGGATCCCCAAATAAATTTGGAATTTCTCACTTGAATGACTTACTCTTTTCATAGAGTGCTTTTGATCTGCCAGCGTTCCAGCCTCTACATTTGCAGAGAACAATATAATTTAAAAGAAAGAAAAACAACCCACCACCACATCACAATCCTTCCTCTCCAGCACTATGCCCAAATCCTGTCTATGTAATTTAAATGTGTATGTTCATTGCCAAATCAGACACAGCAAATAATTAGAACAACTAAACTAACACTAAATATATGCATTTGGTTTTCAGCCATGGATATACATATACCTACAGCTGCACAAGCCTGTTCCCCGAGGCAGAATTACAGGGCAGATACTCCCCGTTGCTTGATTCACATGTCTATTGCACAATACCTTCAGCTACCTCCTATTAAACTGACCACAACAAGGTGCTCAGAAATTAATCACTGAAAGTGTAAAAATAGAACAGGAACCAGTTTCTGGTTAAAACATAATGGAATAGTAGATTTTCCCAGATTTTTAAAATCATTTCAGTCCTTATATTTGTACAACAGTTATGAAAAAATAGATTCCTCGTAACAGCTTGCAAGATGTCTACAGATTTATATACCAGGAATAATTAAAAAAGGCAGGAAGGATTCCATGAGCCGAGCATGTTGCAGGCAGCCAATAAAATGCTTATTTGTTGGATAGTTCGGGTTGTTTATAAATATAATAAACATCTAACAAATATTATACTTGCTAGCTTGATTTTTTTAAAACAGATGCAGTTTTAAACTTGTATAGATAACATTAATTTTATCTGCTTGCAAAGAGCTTTGACTGCTGAAGTAAAAGATGCAAACTTTTCTTACACAGACCTAGATGAATCCCTGCATCTGTTTTCTTTTCGAGGATGTTTTTCATCTGCTTTAATATGTCAGTGGTCTTTAAAATAGCTTTTCTAATCATTATCTGAATTGCCAGGAAAGGCACCAAATACATCTGTCCTAGTTTTGTCTGGGATAGAGTTAATTTTCTTCTTAGCAGTTGGTACAGTGCTGTGTTTCAGATTTAGTATGAGAACACATTGATAACAACTCATGTTTTAGTTGTTGCTAAGTAGTGCTTACCCTAAGTCAAGGACTTTTAAGGTTTCCCATACTGTTAGCGAGGGGATGCACGAGAAGCCAGGAGGGAGCAGATCCAGGACAGCTAACCTGAAGTTTCATACTACAGAACATCATGCTCAATATATAAACTGGGGGGAGTTGACCTGGGGGGACTGATCGCTGCCTGGGGACTGGCTGGGCATCGGTCAGTGGGTGGTGAGCAATTGTATTGTGCATCACCTGTCTTTCTTGGGTTTTATTTTTCTTTCTCTGTTATCTCCCTTTTCATTACATTTATTATTATATTATCATTATAATTATGATATTTTATTTTACTTCAATTATTAAATTGTTGTTATCTCAACCCATGAGTTTTACCCCTTTTCCAGTTCTCCTCTCCATCCCACTGGGTGGGGGTGGGGTTGGGAGTGGTGAGTGAGCTGCTGCGTGGTACTTTGTTGCTGGCTGGGGTTAAACTATAACAACATGAGGAATAAAACAAGTTAAACTAAAAATACATAAATGCAAAGCTTTTGAAAATAAAATAGTATGTTCAATACTTAAAAGGGCATCTAGAAAATAGATAACTCTGTTCCCTGTTTGCAACAAAAACAGAGTCCAATTTATGCAGAATTGATCAAGCAGTTTCTTTCTTTGTACTTAAACACTTTTAAGAGGAGTTCAAAAAGGTTGTGCTGGCCAGGATGCTGAGCAGAAGGGGAACAGCAGAAGTGACGAGGGAGGAACTCTAATTTCATTAACCCTGAAATTCTAAATAATTTGCTATATCCTTTTGGAAGAGTACATGGCATGTAGGTGACAGAATGCAGGTGTGGGCGTCCATCATAATAAAGGCAGTTGGGTTGAGCGCAGCGGAGCAGTGGTGAACCTCAGCGAGAGATTACACACGGACCTATTGGCAGAACATGGCAAGGGAGAATGTCAGATTTCATACTCAGCAGACATCTACAGCAACTGATGCCTTGTAGTCAAAGGCTGTTAAATTACCTGTGAAGGTTACTGGCAGCCCTGAATGTTTTTCTCATTGTTTATTTAGTTCCAAAAGCTCTTGGTCTTTGTGCTGATTGCCCTAACTGACAGCCCAGGAAATCTGGACTTTGTAAACAGGGCGCTGCTGTATTGAATTACAGGTAACAAGTGTGTAATCAACCTGCTGGGGCTGGACCTTGGCAAAGAAATCTTTGGTATACAGACAGAAAGAATAGGTTTCAGTATGGGGGAATCAATTACATGAGCAGATGAGTAAAAAAAGAAATCAATTTAAATTCTTTGTGCTTATTTCCTATAGCATATTTGGAAACAGAAAAGACCCTGACATCGTGGAAAGATAAATAAGTACTTTACTCTTCATTGCAATAATATTGTAGAAATTAAAGACAAATATGATTTGAAGTGCCCTCATTATAACCCATAAACCCACACCAGTTAAACAGTCCTTAGCTGCAATGTGCTTTACAACAACAAAAAAAAAAAGCTTTCAGGTTAAAGAATTTCTGTAGTCAAATTACATAAACTGGAACAAAGACCAACCCAAAATGAAGCAGTCATTTTTGATCTTCTAAAAGGTAGAGAACCTCTGTAAAACAAGGGCCTAGTGAAATCTAATACTGTGATATTTCTGCATACTAAAATAACAATAAAGTTGAACAACTACCCCCCTCACAGACCACAGATTTATATGAGGTATTTAAACTGTAATTGTTAATTAAAAAGCATAAATAAAAATCCAGTGGCAATCAGTCAACAAAATAACTTTATGCCAGACAACACTGAGTCACTGTGTAGTACAGGAGAGGAAATCCTTCCTTTTTTTTTTTTTTTTTTTTTTCCTTAAATCATCAACAGAGTCCTCTTTTGTCTGTGTCTGTGGCCACCATGGGCAATAATGTTCACTACAGACAATCTTCACAACAAAGATTTCAAAATATATTAACATCTGATGGTATTTCCAATCTGAACGTCATTTATTAAAACAGATACCGTATGCTATCACCTTATTATGCCCCAAAGACTTGTTTTTGCAGTTTGAAATTACAAGAAAAACAATGTTTCATTAGTGTACTCACTGATGATGATAATTTTAGACTACTTGCACTATTGGAATTTATGCTATGTTAAAGCAACTGGACTTGTATTGCTAAATTTTATTCCCTCTAGAGAGGTAGTTCTCAACTTTGGTATCCAAAATTCCCTTTATGTGATTGAAAAATATGTTTAAAAATTGACTTTTATTTCTGTTATCAGTATTTATGTACTAATATGTCCCTAATAATTGAAATCCCTGACTTACTTGGGAGCAGAAGGTTATTTTTTGCAAATATACAACAGCATATTAAATGCAACCTTCCCTGGTTAGAAAACCTTCAACTGAACGTATGGCATAGAAGAAGAGAGGGTAACAACTGACCAGGAGTGATGGAAGCACTAGAACTTTTCCTATCAGTACTCTCCACCTGATTCAAGATCTAGGCTCCAATAGATATTTCAAAGTTTCAACAAACTTTAAGACTTTTTAAAAGTTTTGGTCAAGAGAGAAAGTCAGTTAACTTCTAATGACTGCCTATTAACATATACGCCACTTGCCTGACACATCCTTCCTTCCTACTATTCCTGTAAACACCTGCACTTACTATGCATACTAAGATTTTCAGAATAACATCCTTTCCTAAGCCATTGGAAACAGCTGGTGAAGGATTTTTAAAATCTGATGTACAGCAGTAATAGCTCGTAACAGTGAGAAACACTGGTCCCATGTTTCACTGTGTAAAACCATATCTATTTCTGTCCATTCCAAATGTACCACCTTTTGATGCTATTGGAGATCTGTTCTCGCATGAAAAGCAGCTGACATGAACATGATTTCACATTTTTCTCCAGTTCTGCTCTGAGATGTTCACTTCCCATTTGCTTTTCAACACACTTTACATAGGTATGATGACTGAAAACTCATTAGCACTGAAACGAAGGTTGCTATCTTGTAATATTAGCACATGTATTTAAGATCTCAAATTGACTCTCCTAAAATAAACGTTAATAATTTTGTTTCACACTCTAAGCACATGAACAGTGACATTCATGGGTAAGAACTGAACATCCACTTAGCCCTATATGGCACATAAAGACGTTAAACGTATGGATTCCATCCTATCACATTTTGACTATTGTCTGAAAGACTGCTAGGCACTCAGTGACAGGAACACCACAAAACAACACAGGGAGTCACAGTGGCTGGTCTTTGCACTGTAGATGGAGAAACAGGTAAAACCTCCTGTTTCTCTGAAATGTTTTTAATCACCTGAAGATTGCTCTTGTAAGTTACTGTTTTCTTCCTCTTTCTGTTTTTTTCTTTTTAGAAAGCAAAATTAACAGACTTCTTCAGAATTATTTGCTACACTGAGGCACTACTAAGTTAGATATGGGCATGAAACTCCCCCTTTTCAGAGTACTAATTGCCTATCTAATATGCAAATACAAATGTCATTACAAATACGTCTCTAGCCTTCCTTCTGAAGGACACAGTTTGTTATGTCAGCTGGAAGCACACATCTTCCAGAATAGTCTTTATTTGATCACTTCTTGCACTGAGCACCTATCCTAGATGGTTTTTAAATTCAAAGCCGCAAAACGAAGCCTGTTGTACTAGTACAATGAAGCACTCCAGCCAATGCTGTGCTCTTAACTGGATTCACATTGATAATATATAGCTATAATTCTGCTTCAATTAAAAGCATATTTCAGCAGAAGCCTAGAATATGATAGCTGCTCAATGCATTTTAATAATACAGATCCAGAATTCTGCCTTTGCTAAATGTATATCGGTAAAATGGTGTCAGAATTCTACTTTACATAAATAAAGACTGATCATATTAAGACAAAATCCTGAATAACCTAAATGTATATTAATGACAGCAACCCAGAAACTGATCATAATCTTTACACTCTAGATAAAAATCAGCAAGCCTATTTCAACTGACTTCAATGTTTTAAACACAGAAGTGTTTTATTCTCTCCAGGAAAAAGAAAATATGAAAAAAAATATAAAATCAATATACAATACCAAACTCTAATGAAAATGCTTAACTGGTTCTAAATATTAGCATAGGAGGAACATGCTATTACATGATTTTTGCAGCTACTAAAGTCAAGTTAATTTACCCTGTACTTAAAAATTTAATAGAGGAAATGCAAAATTCTTATTGAATTAGAAAAAAATTCTGGAAGACTAACATGTTTATCCTTGATTTTCATGCCATGCAATGTTGTTTTAAATTTAGAAGTAAAAGACTAATGAACTACTGGACTATGCATTTAACATGGATTTTCCTAGCAATCTGTTACCGAAAACATGAATATATGTTTCTGCTGATTTCAACATCTGGTGACCACATAGCTTAATATTTATTGTTAATAACAAAATTAGAAAAGTTGCCATTACTTGTGACCCAGCTTGTGGGATATCACAGGAACAGACCAAAATGGGTAGCAAATGTAACCTATGACAGTTTGAGTATTCTGAAGAACATGCCTGTTTTTATTTATGACAGTCCCAGCATTTCTAGAAAGTTATTGGAAACATTGCTTCTCAGTATAAAACTACCCATATAATATGTTAACTGCCTGACTTTTAAGTGACTAATTGTGATTAGCTACTACAAAGACAAGTATAGCAAATCATCAAAAGATTACCATTCTTGCATATAATTAACCACAAAGGGTAGGCAACTATGTTTAACTGGAAGATGAATATTAAAAGGTGTATCAACTTAATCTGTAGGAGGATTAAAAGTGTAGGCCACATAAAAGTATCTAATCCTACGGTAAGGGCACTGACTCATTCTTGGCATCATAATAAAGATCAAAGGTATACAACAGAAGAAGCAATGTGTATGTGTGTTAACTCTCACTAGAAATCTTTAACATACAGTATTCTGCTCTGGTTTTTGTTCAAGGCCAGAGAGCCTTTGCAGTTTGATTTTGCCACCTAATGTCCTGTTCAAAACCTGTATATACTTTGAAAAGTGTTAAATCAGGAATATAATATCCTGGAAGTATTTCTCCTCTACTGGAAAATACTGAAGTCACGGACCCAGGCTTTCTTGACTAGTTAGAAACTGGGCCAAGAAGTTCCTTGTAAAAATTACTGGATTTATTGAACATGTTGCTGATAATGCTCAATTTTGCTGCATTAAACAGCATAAATACTCCTTAATCAATTAATTACACCATGAAGGAAATTTAAATGCCTTTCTGAACAGGTATAAACCTGGCTTGCATAGATACAAACATTTAGATACTTTTAGATGAGCAGATAATATGTATCAGTACAATTGCTTGGAAAATAAGGTTTTACCATTGAACAAATACAGGTATAAGCTCTTGTCTTTCAAGGAAAAATTGTCTTAGTTATCCTTTTCAAGGAGAGAATTTAACAAATACAAGTATTAAAAGAAAAAAAAAAAAAGAAAGAAAAGGCTGAACAAAGGCTTCTGCAAAGCATCCTGTAACTTAGGTTTTTGGTGCTGCTGCAAGAGTAAGTCTTGGCTTGTAAGAAATCTATTAAGAATTCAGCTAGAAAAATGACAAAGAAAAAACCCCAAAACAAAACAAGTTGAACAAACTCGCTGTGACGTACAGCTACCAGACTAGTTTTATAGCTTTAACGGTGATAAAAACCTCACGACAGTGACCTGGCCAATATGGTCTAAAAATTTCCAGCTGCCTTGGTTGACAGAGGATAGAGGAAAGAAGCCACTTATAAAAAAATAACCTTTACACTACTTTACGTAAATGCACATCAAGGAATGTTTCCATAATACAACTGCAGAAAAAACACATCTCCAACTGAAATAGTGAAACTAGCATATAACATGTATAGATCCAGAAAGAAAGCTGCAAACAATAGTCAGACTGAATTAACAATACTCATTAAAAACAGAACACTAAGTAAGATGAAGCTTTTTTAATCTCATAGAAAATGCATAAAACAGAAAGTCATATATAGCAATTTCTTTATATAGATAAAAAGATGATCCTTCGAGAAAGAAAAGAGGATAGTTAAGACTCCTCATATTAATATATAATCAACTTTTTCCTCAAAACTCCTTGACTTAAGAGGAATTGAGGTATGGGCAAGAACTAAAGCTATGATCATAGATTCCTGGAACTGGTCTTTCTCAAGTAACTATCTCAGAACTGATTTTGAGGCTATATCAAAATAGTCAGTCTCCATTCCCTCACACACAGTTAAAGTACCCAGGCTTTGGTTTTGGTCACATATTCTGCATTTTACCATGTTTTCTAAATGA
Source organism: Falco rusticolus (assembly GCF_015220075.1). Lineage (NCBI taxonomy): Eukaryota > Metazoa > Chordata > Aves > Falconiformes > Falconidae > Falco > Falco rusticolus. The sequence goes on along the minus strand of NC_051189.1, from coordinate 68,001,466 downwards.
GCTGGAATTTGTTTTGGTAAAGAAATGCCAATCCTGCAGAAATAACCTGGACTTTCTATTTCAGGGAGAAGCAAAAATAGAAGCTCTGTTACTCATGGGGCAGGATTCTCAATAGCACATGCAAGTACCATCAGGGGAATCTAGGAATTAAAAAGCAGCATCTAAGCATTCATCTGTCAAAACCTGCTCCATATATACAGGGAAAATATTGGTAACACATCTACTTGTGTTCAGGGAATGGAGGATGATTGGGGTGGTGAAAAAAAAAGCGCCCAAACTTAATTCAGCTAAAATTATAATTCTACTGCAAGTAGAACTTAAATACTTCAAAAGGGAAAGCTAAACACTGCATAAAGCTCACTACAGATTTTTTTCCATTTTTATTCTTTTTAATAGGGGACACTGTGGTGGGGAAAAGCATACAACCCTAATGACTTGATTACAAGGGAACAGAATTTTTCAGTTGATGAAATTGCATAAAGCACTATCACTTTCACTTTAAGTCCTCATGCAGAACTGCTGGTATACTGTAAACTCTTACCCTGGCTTATCGTACACTAACTTTCTCACCTGGATCTATAATAAAATAATTCAATCTACTTGGTCATTTTATTACCTGGTAAACAACACCACAGTACAACTCAAATAACAAAAAAAGCTAACATAACAATGAAGCTACTTAACTAAAGAGATGCTGAAGACAAACTGAAATGCAACAATAAGTAACTGCAGTACTAACTTCCAACTAAACCCAGAAAATGCAGAGCATGAAGCTGTATGGCTGGCTCTTCCAGCAGGTACTACAAGCATACTCCTGTGGTGTGATACATTCTGCTTGGCTCAAAAAACCTCAACCACCTAAAATATCAGTATGCTTAAACTTTAAAAAGTCATTATGAAAAATACAATTACTCCATACACAGGTTTGTTGAGTTCAATACAAAAATGTCTATTGCAGGAAAATGTTGCAACTCAAACTAACACATGACGAATACCAGGAAAAGACAACTCATTAATCAACAAGGCATAAAAATATCCACAAAGCTCTAAAGGAAGTTTATGGACCACGTTACACTTATGTCCCAACTGAAGGGCAGAAGCAAATTTAATACTGATTATTAATAAGTCTGATCTTTCAAAGAGTCTTTGAAAACTTGGATAATAATAATCATAAACAGCTCAGCTATGTACAGCAGTGCTGAAACTATAGGACGGTACACACAATAAGAAATGGTATCTGAAAAGAAAAAAATCGCATTGTTCCACTTAGAGTTAATATACTGTTGAAGATAGTTGACAACTGAGGTATTTGCTTTTAATGTCTTAGTGAGAGTTCGCCAAACACAGGAAGTATTGTATCCCTATGGAGTACTGTCTGATGAGGAGAAATGCTCCCCTGGAATAGCTGATGGATGCAAGCACAGCTCTCATATACGGCAGCTGTATGCTCCTCCATTTTGGAACAGCATGAATGCAGTAAGTCATGAAAAGATATTTATAATTGCTATCTAACTCCGGTTAGAAAGTTTCTCAGTCACTTCCCAGAGCTGCAAAAAAAGTGTATCTTTAGAAATATAGTAGGATTTAAAGCAAAGAGAAGACCCACTGTCATAGTATGTCAAATGTAAGAAAAATACAGAAGACAGAACATGAATCTCTACTTAGTCTTTATTGAAATGATAAATGCAATTGAAGCAGTCTCAGCAGACTTGGATTATGGAAAACACTATGTGAGATTGGCTCCCTGGAAAGAACATTAGGACTGTTGGTAAACTCTGTAACCGTATTTCAGCTGAAAGTTTGTCACTGATGCTTTTCCTGACCAATTCAGCATCACTGGTTAGATCAAACAACATTGTGTTTGTATGCCAAACTTACAACGTCTGTCTTTGCTGCAGTGTCAGTAACATAATATATCTGAAATAGCCACACACAGCAGTTTTCTAACTCTCCTATACCTTTAACTTAATCAGACACAGTGTGACTCACAAGCGTCCGAGATCATTCCTTTCTGCTTGTGTGAGCTCAGGAAGACCTGTTTAATTTATAACCAAATAAAGGCACAAATTGCTGGTGCTGGTGATTGTGGTATCAGCCTGCAATTGCAAGAGTGAGAAACTTTTTGTTTCATATGACATTGTCTACTTTACAGTGTTGCTCTTTTTGACCAAATAATCTTTGATTACTTCATAAAACTCTCCTAACACCATCACCAGATCAAGACAAACACTAAACAGTGTTACTGTTTTCACTTGGCTTCACTTGCTTTTAGAAACCTGGATATAATGCTTCCTTCTGTGATGAAATCCTGACAAGTTACCCATGTTTGGGCTTAGATTCATTACGTATATAAAAGTGAAATATAAAATTCAATGCCAGCCTGTATTTAAAAATAATTTTTGCCATACCATAGTAATGAAAAAATATCATTGCTGTAGAGGATGTACTGTTTGGGTGAATGACAACACAATACCTATGTGCATCCTGTGCAGTCAGAAAAGACTTGGCAAGGATTCACAACACAGACAAAGGAATTCTTTCAAGGACATGTAGCAAAATAATCTGAAGTTATGAGACAAAAAGACAGGACTAAGCAACACCAGTTTGGAATGGCCTTCCTCAGGCTGAAATGGGCAAAAATGAAAGGCACTTAGAGTTGTAATCCTTCACTTTTTTTTTTTTTTTTAACCTCTGGACTTGATGTTTCATAATTTAGGGCAAGAATTTGGCATTACTAGATGAAATCTACAGAGTGTTTACAACTGTAGAGGTATAGTCAGTGTAAGAATGATTCTACCATCCAGCCTGAAACTTGAGTTACTTTTTGATTATCTTTTTTTTCCCCCCTGTAGTTCTACCTTTCCACTGAAGAAGTGGTTTCCTGATCCCTCCTGAATGCTTAGTTATGCTTTGTTTTGGAAAGCAAGACAGGACAAAGAAGAAGGACTATGGACCATGAGATGAGATTTAAAACCAAGACCAAATGGTTCGCGGTGACAAAAGACATAAAAAAAAAGTAATATTTTCTAACTAATATAAGGTTTACTTCAGATGTTCACTATCATTATAGAAAAGACTAAAAAAAAAAAGACCACATGCAAAGTCAGATTCTGTCACTATTACTCACATTAGGCACTACTTTAACTTAACATGCCTCATGAAAAATTGAAGTCAAAATAATCTGACACATTATGGCAAAATGCCCTTTATCTAGCTCATACATCTATGAACAGACACTCCAATAACCACATTCATGCTTTTAACTTTATTTTTAAAGACAGTGTAGTGGACACAATTCTTTCATTCTTTTCCAGCAATTTTAAACTGATCTTAATTTATTGGTATCAGACGAACTATCCCTGACTTGTAATGGTGGAGGACTATGCTAGATCCAAGTATCTATATCTAACGTTTAGGAAAATACTTCTTACCACTCAGAGTACTTATCTGACAAATGCTTTAATTGAATAGATTGTACTTCTAGACCTAATAAAGTAAGCTTTCTCAGATGAACTAGAATGATGGTTATAAATGTTTAAAATATGACTTGGACACTCCTCCTACGTTCTTCTCGCTGAAATGTTCAGCATAAAAGCAGTAAATATTGTCTGGTTGTTATTTTAGTCACTCTTAAAATATTGATTTTATACTAAACATAAGGAAATTAAAACCTTAAGGTGAAACTAATGTTTTTTCTCAAGTTTACAGCCAAGTCAGTAGAAGGTTTGTTTAAAATATCATTCACAGTATATATTGACATTATAATATATCTGTTAATGATCAAACACAAAGGAAAATATAGGTGCACTTTACTACATATGCACATAAAAGAATATTATACATGACTGTTTTAAAATGATATGTTTTAAGTGCTGAGATATTAAACATTTAATAATTTGGCAATTTCTTTCAAAGACAACTATTAAAATTAAGGGACAAGAGGCTAAATGTCAGCTCTGCTGAACTCATGCCTGGTCTGGCAGAGAAAGTATGTATGGGGAACCAGGACTAACCAATTTCTCCATTTTCCTGTACTAGGTGAAAGCCAAATGTCTCCCACCATAAGATGGCCAAGTTCAGAGCTATTCAAGCTGAGGCCACCTGCAGCTAATGATTCTTGCTGCTAAAAATCCGCTGGAATACTCTGTGTCCTTCCTCTCACCCAACCCCTGACAACACATGGCCCAGTTTTAGGAGGTACTCAGATTTTACATTTGCCCCATCTACTTCTGAACAATTTCAGACGAGGGAAACCCCACCCAAGCTCTCTCGTTTGTGCAGTCTGCTGTTCTATGGTACAGAGGTTGTCGTGGCAGAAGTTACATAAAGCTTCACTCTGTTCCCTGCTCAAGGTGAAGAACATGGTTGCACAGTGGTCTACAGAGCACAAGGAAACAGAGGTGGCTACTGTGAACTACACCTGTACATCTTTACATCATGCATACATTCAGAACTTTTACCAGAAGCCATATCAGTGTGCATATATTTCTCATTCAAATGAAGGTCACAGTATTTACCAGCGGCCATTACTGCAAAAAATACCATTTGAGACTAATAGCCTTGACTAGTAAATCTAGGTATGAAATAGCACAGTTAGGCAGAACAGAATTTTAGATTGGGCTCTGCTGCTGACCAGCTCTGCTGCTGGAATTACAGAAGAGACTTTCTTAGGGAATAACGTTATCAGCAGCAAGTTGTGCCAGCAGTAAGAGAAACACTGCGTTTCTTCTCTCTGAAATAGGAGAGCACATTCCTGTACACGTTCCCCCACTTTACTCCTAATGCCTGTAGCTGCTACTTTTTGAAATGGAGCCCTGTCCAGCATTTCCATTTCCTTTCGCCGCATTAATAAAAGCAGTGCACATCACTATTAATTTATGTCTTCTTCACAGTGAAATAGGTGCATTTTTAATTTTGAAGAAGATGTCCTGTATTAGAGGAAGACTAGCCTTCTGGGAGGCTGGGAATTTGATTGCTGGGGCTTCCACAAACTCCCTTTTCTAAGCCTGAGAGAGGCCCCATACACACACACATGTCTGAACTGAGGGTTCAATACAATTTCAGCAGGAGGCTGGACATTGCAAAGGTAGTTAGGTATGTAACATGCCTGCAGAATTGGACTTCAGTTTCTCTGTACTTCATTTTCTCTCTCTTTTGCTACGGACTGAGATCTGATATTATATGGATTGTTTCTAAGCTGTATAATATCACTTCTCTCCTCCTGAAATACACTAAAAAAAACCATAAAAGGGAGCATTAGTAAAGTGAAAATCCTCACGACAATTTCAGAAGTTCCACTGTCTACTACTTTTCTCCACCGGAAGTCCAACCATTTATTTTGAGACTCTTACTATCAGAATAATCTTACTTCCTGATTCCTTCCAGGATTTTGTTAACAAATATGGGAATACACACACACACACACAAAGTAAATTAATTTTGAAAAGTCAAGAAGTTAATTTTTATTTTCCACTCAAGATAGGGAGTTGCTCTCTCAGTTTGGTATCAAAGATACAGAGAATTTTCCTCAAAATTGTAGCTATTCCTATTTTTTTTTAACTTCACAATGAAATTTCAAATAATTCATTTATCTGTAGATTAGTTTATGAATTGCATTAATTAATAACTGCATTCTTTGAAAAATATAACCAGCCCTTTAGCATCTGTACCAATCTTTTCTCTGTCCCAAATGATACTCAAAAAGGAATAAAGCACACTTTTATCAGTAATCTTGCTTCCATTTTAGGAACATAAATTACAATTTAAACCTCAGAACACTGATCCAAATTGCTCATCAGCAGCAAAAATAAATCCTAGTTGTATGGGTCAAAATTCCCAAATTGCCAGTGATGCTTAAATATTTATTGTTTGCATTATTAGCCTGACTAGTCAATAATTTATAAGTTACCCATAACACTACTGCCTTGACTGCACTGCACTGCTTAGAAAAGTAAAGATGATGACACAAGGGGAACCAGAACACATCACCTGGCTCATCCACAACCCCCATCTTAACAGCGGTGAGGTCTCTTTAACAGTGAGTTAGATATAAATTGAAGGAAATATTCTTAAGTACCACGTAGTGAATTGAAATAATACGCAAAAGCTGCTGCTGCTGAAAAAACAAAATGCATGAGTACGTTGTCCACAGAAATTGATATTTAAAAATATATCGCCTGACAGATCTTTCTTTGGGCTTAAATGTCTAATATCTTAGTTTCAATTACATGTAATATCACAAGATTACTGCAGAGTAAAATGACAACATTTTGATTAGACTACACACATCCACACAGGAGTGGGAGCTTTCCACTTCTGACTGCAATACACAGACCCAAGAGCAATGTAAGAGAGATGGGACAGTCTTGACATAACACACTAGATAGTTATTGCTGCTCTTTCCTTCGTTAAGCAAACGGAAGGGGTGGGGTGGATATTGCAACTCTTATGAGTGTCTGTTGAGGAAAAAGCTACTGCAACTGAAATTTTTCTTACTTATTACTCTTCATTCCTGATTGTATCAAAACCCAAAATCTAACTTTTAAGATGAATTATAGGTCAATTAATCAGAATTTTAAAATGCGTACTTAGCACTATGGATAAATCTTACTCTGAAGATGATATAGTTCAAAATTCTAATAAAAGATGAAATCTGAGATATAAAAATGAACAATAAAATCACCTATTTTACACTACAAACACAATAAAAGCTAACTGCTCTGTAACATTCCAGTCAATATAGTAATGCAATCAAATTTATAACTTTAGCAAGAAGCATCAAGCCTGAATAAATTATTTCATGAAGTATTATAGCAAGAAACACTCAAGGAAGACAGTGAATAAATAGAAATGTACTTGATTAACTACAGAAAATAATAACCAAGAACTGTTAAGAATTAAATGCTGGGGCATATCCTACAGATCTGTGAGGGCAGATGCAATATTTACCAAACGGTAAGGCATCCTCATGTCCCATTTGAGAACTCTGTGCATCTCTGCATATGAGACACAGAGTATATGTAGGCTGTGAGCAGGACTGGGTGGCTTGGAAAGACTCCTGCCCATCTTCCACTCTGTATCAGCACAAACACCTCTTACAGTCTCAGCATTCCAGAGGAGGTATTTCCACCCGCCCCCGCCCCCTCCCCCCCCCCCCCCGCCCCCCCCGATCTAATAGGTAAATAAAACTCTGGAGGTTTCAGCAAATCACTTCCAACAGAACAGCCTTGCTTTGAAGCGCAGAGACCGCCAGACCCTTCATTCCCTGCCACACAACAGCTTGGCCAGAGGCAAACCCAGCAGTCCCACGCAGAAGCCACGTAGCTACACGAATGCAATACTGTTCCTGGCTTCTTTGGGGATGATTAGTCCAGGCTAGCCCCTCAGCACTGCTGCTTTGAAGTTCACACACTCCGAATCTAACAGGCTGGATTCAGCCTCCACTAGTGCAATGAAATGTGTTCCCAAATGGAGCTGATTTTTACCAAGGGCAGGAAGAGCTGACACACAGGCGCCTGCAGTCAGACTTGCCCTAAACTCTATCCACAAATGGTAATGACACTGTAACACTAACAGTAATGATCACCAATGCATTTTCATGCTCAAAGTAGAGCTACACCACTGGTTCTTGAGGGAATACTTTGCTACTTCATGTTTTCTGTAAACAGAGGTACAGTGATTTCAGTAACATTTGGTTTGTTTTAATACCCTGACTCAGATCTGAAATATGACGTAATAATTTCTGGCTCACGTTGGCTTTTTCTTAATGAAATATAAACAAGATACTACCTTTTGCCCTCTGCTTTATCTTGGAAGTTGTAGACACACTGCAATTCTGCTGCACTACCGGTAACACACACAGCGCATGTGCGCAGGTGTTTAGGGCAGTACTGAATCCTAACCCCAACCCTAACCTGATGGACCACTTCATATCCTGTATCTGAAGATCGATCAAAAAGCCTGGGGAGTACAAGTATAATTCGAATTCTAAGAAATTTCTGAGCTCCTAATTTTCCTTGTCATTTCACATAGGCACAAGGAGGGCACATTAGCATGTGTAACCATTCAGTGAGCTGTGGTCTCAAAATACCTCTTTTCTTCCTTATCCCTTAGTTTTAGATCAAATTTATTATGAACTTTGACCACACAAATAAATTTTATGTACTCAATGAATGATAATGATTCAAGCAATGCAGTCTCCTCATGGGTACACAATCTAAAATAAATACATGGCTTCAGTTGAGTACTGCTGGGTACTATGGAAAAATGACATTATGAATTAAGTAATAATTCCACAAAATCTTTCGTTAAAATCAGCTAACAACAGAACATATCAACCATTACCTAAGGTAATAACTAATTTTGGGGTGAAGGTGTTATAAAGTATAGCAAATAGCTTATAGCAGTGATATTTAATATAAAAAAAATGAAACAAAGTGTTTGAAAAACCTGTCACTAAGCTGCCATGCAAAGCTGTAGCCTGGAAGTCACTTATGGACACCATACAGCCACAATGTTGTTGGCACCTGGCTGTACCACAAGTTAAAAACGTAAGAATAAAGGGGTAAAAGGGATGTAAAAATGTAGCCAGAGCATGCTGCTGCTGAACGCATGCCATTTCATAGTCATAATTTAAAGTGATCAGAAGGGGGGAGAAAAGAAGCACAATAAAAATGGAAAATGTTAGATTAATGACACAGTCATTAAAATAAAAAAGGTGGAGTTATATAAGGAATGGATCTTATTTGAGTTATTGAAATTAAACAAGTTATTGTAACAATCATTTTAAAAATCACATTTTACTAAGCTCAAGGAAGGAAGGCAAGAAATAGGAATCTTCATGGGAATATTTCAAATTGTCAGTGGCTTTAAAAAAATGATTTAAGATTTTCTCTTGTATCTTCTCTTTCAATTTTAGAATTTTAGTTGCCATATATTATAATGGTATTTGAGCTATAAAAGTAGTTTTCCACTCACTGTTCTCTTGCCTTTCAAGGAGACAAACAGTTTTTCTTTCCTCTAAATGAGCACAATAAAACGGGTAAGCTGTCTGGGGAAAAAAGAGCCCAGACAAACTGGTGGTATAAAGCTCAACAGAAAAATGTGGTACACAGAAGAGGCGATCTAAAGCATGTTTACTGTATGCCATGCAATTCATTCTACTGGTCAGGTTAGAATAAGAGTTTCTTACTGCTGAATTACCATTAGGTTTTGTTCAAACCCATTGTTACTGCTGTCCCTGATGCTGAACCTTAAAGAAAGTAGGGGAGAAAAATTTGCATGCAAAACTGTACCATAAAAATAGTAATTCTGCAATAAATATTCATTAAACAGAGATTCTTAAAATCTGGGGCCTAGGGATTCTTAAAATCTGGGGACAGATCCTGCTACTATTCCTTACAAACCTGCTTTTATAAGGTCTATGCATGTCTATATGTATTTTAGTAGCTTAATTTTCAGCACTTCAGCAAGTATTCTTCCATCTTCTTGAAAACCTTCCGGAAATATCAACAGAACTATCAGTTATGAAAAAGTTGATATCAAGAGTCAGCTAAATGAAAAATAGAATAAAAATGCAAACTATGGACGCATTTAGAAGAACCAAAGCTTCACAAGATTTTCCTCTCCCTAGCTGATGTAGGCAAACCAACAGATTGTCTTTCTGTCAGGCAAACCCTGATGGAGATAAATGTAAAGGCTGGAGTGCACACCTAATTTTTACATACAAGCTGCAACCAGACCATGGATTTATGCTTCAAGGCAACCAGATTTCTCCTTGTGTACACTTAAACACTGCTGTTGCACTCAGTCCATCTTGTTTAAACGCCTTTAAAACCAAACACAGGCTCTGCCCCCTCCTCCACTCCTACTAATTATATACTTTTTTGTTTGAAGAAGCAAGCCCTTTATTGCTCATAATTTCAGCTATCACTTGCTTGGGCACCTTCTACAGATCAATAGCACATAGTTAAGTGGATGAAAAGGCTAAATGTGATTGTCATTTGCAATGCAAGGTTGCGTGTTTTTCCCCCCCTTAAGCTTTAAAGCGCTGCGCTTGGGTTTCATTTTAGAATACTAAATTCCCGATGTAGGAATACAGTAGCTGCAAATTCAAAGCCTTTTGTCTTAAATTAAATATCTGTCATTTTTTAAGGCCAGAATACTGGCATAGGTTATAATAAAAACTAGCATCCAACCTGCAGTTTTACAGATTCCATTGCTGGTGGCCATACATCTTTGATGGCAAAACTACATTGGTTGTAGCGCCATAAAATCAATAAATATTAACCTTTTCTGACACTTTCTGCACGGATGCTTTATCAGTTGCTGTCAGGTGATAGAACAGTCGGTGATGTACTGTATTTTTCAGCTCAGAATCCATACCAAACTAAGAAATCAATGCAGATTAACAAGCCTTTAAATACAAAAATTGGCAATGAAATTTTGGTTCTATATGATAAAAACTAAACCAAATCCTGATATTACAGAACAATAAATTTATCACAGATATTTTAGAAATGTGTGAAACAATATTTTGTAAAATACAACATTTCTATGGCAAAATAAGAGTGCTAGAATGACACAGATGAAATAAATTCAGTTTTAAAATTCATGACATATCTATTCCAGTTGTAAAATTAAAAACTTAACTAATTAGACAAATCCTCCTCTCTCTCGATATCATTTAGAAGCTCACAGTCCTCACTTTTATGAAAGACATTCATAACAGTTCTAATACACTTAAAACTCCATTTCTAAACAGTATAAGCAAAAAAATAAAAGTTTACTGGAAAGTGAAAATATGCCATCTAAGTTATCTCCTACTTCGTATAACTGTAAAAATAACCATGTTTAGATCTAAGCATCTTAGAAGCCTAAGGCCTTTAATTATTGGAAAACATCTTGCTGTGTACTATACATACTGTAGCAGGGTACAGCATTTCAACATAACAACATATAGACTGATAACATGGGTTGTTTCTGTTTCTCCCTGTTCTGAACACTGCAATGTCTTCTACATAACATATTACTGGTTTACAGAGAGTTAGAAATTATGTTTATTTATATGTAATTCGTGTGAAATTTTTTATTAAAATATGAGTTAGTCAGATAAAATGGCCTTTTGAAAACGCCTCAGACTTCTTAAAAACTATCACAGTATCTTAAAAGCTTAGGACACATGTTCTAAGAATTCTTCAAATATAGAATCTTGTAGTAAATCCTTGAACAACACTGGTAAGTGCTGATATGGATCTATTCATATTCAGAAATTCTTAAAAAACGAGGACAATAATTTGGCTCCATTCATCCTATATGGCCAAAGTCTATTAGAAATTATCTTATGTGTGATTCCAAAATCTATTTTCATGCCAGGTGGAGAACTGGTGTACGGGCAACAATTACCACCTCCTAGAAATAAGACATAGTACCTGAAATACTGATGTAAATTAGTAAAACCTAACAAAAACTACAGATATTGATGTTCCACCAATATTTAAATGTATAGGCCAGGTGAATTCAGTAGCTGGTACAGAGCAGTATTTGAAGAAACAGTGAACTGCTTTGAGAAATATAATGCAATGCTATGTTATGTTATGTTAATGAAAGCTAAATTCAAATGCAGTAAAAGCTTTATCAATATAAAATTTAAATCTTAAACTGAAGTATAATTTTACATTTGCCATTTCTTTCTATAACATTTGCACTTCTACATTAGCCAAGAGACCTATTTTTGCCAATTAGCATCAGGAGAAATCAGATTGCAAATTCTACAATGATTTTCTTTAAGAAATATTGGCAAAAATAACTGTAATCAGCTCAGGTTACCTATTAATGCTAACATAAAAGGATCTGCATTTATTTTGAAAATCCTAGTTAATCAAAGAAAGAAAGAAAAAACAGGCTGCGAGTTTAAGCAAAGACGAAGCCTACATGCTGATAAAAATAAAACTGAAAAACTTTGAACATGCTTAGAGGTGTCCCATATCTCAATGGGGACGTCAGGTTACAGCATTACTTCCACACGCTGCACAGCAGACTCACCACAGAAAACAGGCACTGACATTGCAAAGTGGATGATCTTTTCGTTGTGAGCCACCTGTGCACCTGCACAGCCACCTATTGAAACCTGCTTCACGTTTGAATCTAAGTTACCTTACGGAAAAGCATCCCCCCCTGCTTAATAATTTTCTTAATTTTTGGTGAGAAGATGACAACAAAGCTAAGTATTTTCAGAATGAGGAGTCCTATTCTTTCCATCAAAGTATCACTAGTTCTCTCTGCTTTCCCAAGATCCTCAGGAACGTTATACTGGTTATAACGACTTATAACCATTTACTCTTTGTGTAACTGAGTACTCAGCTAGTACAACATGATCAAATCTTTCTGCAATTGGTGCCTCTCTCTGATTTTTCTCTTGGAAAATTTTTTGTTGCACATCAGCCACCAGTTGTGGAAATAGCTTTATTTAACAAAAATACTCCATTTTTGGATAACCTTACAAATCTAGGCTTCTATAATTTTGTTTAGAAATTGTATCTCAAGACATTTTGAGAAATACATTTATTCAGTTGCTCACTTCCATGGCTCAAAAGTTTGAAGGAAACAGCATACGTGACGAACAACCCCACACAATTGCAACAGAGAAGAGAGGATTGCGTTCCCCTGCTGTCTTAACCCTCCTGGTCTATAATACAAGTAAGGCTGTACTGAAGTATAGATAACTGAGATTTCATGATTTTCAGACACTGATAAATTTCTGACTTTGTATTTCAGGATTTTTGCTGGAGCAGGTAGAAAGAAGCACAAGCAGCTCAGCAAGTCTTACTGACAATTTTGACAGTGGTTGAATTTGCTCAGAGGAACGTGTATTACAAAAGAAAGGGTCAACAACAAATAATATAATACTGAATACTATTGAAACGTAAGGATTTATAGATAAATACTTAGCAGAAGAGGCTAAATGTAGTTGACTTGAAGTAGCTTTATCCCACAGGCATTTTGTGTGGTGATGGCAGGCACTAATATGTGAAGATTCTAGATGTTTCTCAATGGCTCCTCCTTTTTAATTTCACTTTGACCATACATTCTAAAAACTACTGACACTATTTTTCTTAGTGTGCAATTGGTTGTTTAATAAACCCCAACTTCAAATTCTTCAAATCTAGTTTTGAATTTCAGATATATATGCCAAATCTAAAATTGATGTTAAATTGAAAATGTTTGCCTAAAAACTGTCAGTGTCTCTTGAGATAACTAGATAATCAGGGATTTATCTTTTTTTTTCCTTGCTATCAAAAGATGCTTTCATTTTGTTTCCTCTACATACTATTACTTCACAGCAGATCAGTTCTTTTAAATCTTATATAAAGTCTGTTCTGAGAACTGTTATCTGCTACTGCTTCCTAGGGTTTGAATAAGTACCACCATTTTAAAAAGGTATAAAAGAGGTAGAGACATAGCTTAGTATGTAATATGGTAGTTATCTTAATGCCTTTTTGTACGTACATGAGACATTATCTTTCCAAACACTATATAGCAACCAACTCTTTCCTTTAGCTATAATACAACAGCCACTAGTGAAAAACTCTTCCAGCAACAATAATCAAAGTTTCCTAAATGTTGTTTAAGCAGGGATTGTGACAAACAGGAACTGATCTTCTCCTCCAAATATCTGAGAGGCTCTCCTTAACTACACTGCAGAAACCTGTCCAGCAATTTTGCCTCTGGATGTCGGATGTCTCTTGTACTTCCCACAGCCAAGCCACTGGTAGTGCACTCATTTAAACCAGCAGTGCCTTTCATCCAGTCATGTGGAGGCTGAACCAGTGATCTGCATTATCTGAAGCCTGAAGTACTCATTAATGCTCAGGTTCCTATGCAATTTATATGAAAATGGAACTCACTTTAAGGTCCCTTTTTACTGTCAGAGAATATTACACGAAAATCATACTGTAATGACTGAGAGAATGAAAACATCTGTATTAAATCTGCAGTGGTTTCTTTAGTACAAAACATTTCTTTGACATTAGATAGTGATGAGCATGCACTCTTTCCAGCAAATGCAAGACCTGCATAAAATATCTTAAATTCAGAAGATGTACTTTCCATCTTCCCATTTAGAAAAAGGGGTTCCCCACTAACTGGCCTGCTGGGAGCTGAGAGATATGGTATCTGCCTCCATGTTTTTTTGACATGATACAAGAAATACAGACAGTTGGCATGTGATGTATTTATATGAGATACAGTTTCATATTACACTCTTATATGTTCACAAGAAAGTGAAGCAATCTTTCTTCTGTGAGACTTCTACCTATCTTCATTTCATTTAGTGCAAACAGTTATAGACAAGCTCCTCTTTGAACTGATAATTTTTTAGAGGTCATTCAGCCCATAATTTCAGGTCCTAGTCACTATCCTGATGGTCCTTCTTAGGAAATTGGACCCAGTGGGAACGTTTTTTCCTTCTGCTTAGTCTATGGGTCAGCATTTTCCTTCCCTTGTACTTCTTAATTCCCTTAAGTGGCAATTATTTAAGGTACAGTTAGAGAAGGTGCAATCTACATTCATCCAATAAAACCTAAATATTAAAAAGGACAGAAAAATCCAGCATGGTTACTAAGGATATATGGGACAGCATTTAGCATTTGAAAGGTACCAAAGATCTAGTAAATGAAAAGATGGGAAAAATTATGAAGAACTATTGGAAGTAAAATGGAAATTAGAAGTACAAAAGAACACGCGTATCAGATAGACATGGCACCCTACTTACAAAAGGTCAAGATCCACGATGCCACATCAAGAAATTAATGGAAAGTCAGTGCAGCATACATTGGATCAATGAAAGCAAACAAAAAGAAAGCCCCCCAAAAAGTTTTAAAATCAGCATGGAATACCAATGATTTGTGATTGATTGTAGCAATTATTGCTGAGGGCTTTTCTCCTCACTCATGACCCAAACTAGTAAAGCACTGAGCACTCAACTAACACTTCATTTAATCCTTCCATATCTAACATCATCCACATTTGTTTCACCACGTTTCTGATTCTGGAATTATTTGCTAATATTTACGTCATTCTGTGTAGTAACCAAATTCTGTGTAACAAGCAAATAACTCTTTTGTGTACATTAAAAAAAAAAAAAAAGAAAGAAAATTCAGACAATGACTTGCAAGCAAATCAAAGCAGATTTACAGATGTTAATCATTTTAAGTTATTTGTCAAGAGTACACTCTTTCAGTGCACATTGTTGAGATGTTGGTAGTATCTCACAGGAAGAGAAAATCTAAAGTGTCCTCTAAATAATATACAGCCACAGAGAAAGAGGCCAAGAGGTGGTGGCATTTTGTAGGCAAGATACACTCTACTATGTGGTTACAATGAAATACAGCGCCCCCAGGGCTTGAAAGTCCTGTTAGTTCAAATCTCCAACTAATTAAATAATTTGTTCATAACTGGGATACTACCACTGTGACATTTACTATTTGTGTTTATTTACAAATATTCACTTTTTATAATTTTATAGAAATAAAAGTTACAGAAAATTATTTATATATCAACAATGTATATTTCAAATGTTTATATAATATAAACATCTTATACAACACATATAAAATACAAAATATTTATGCTTCATGTTATATATGTTAAAAATTCACAACACATTATAATCAATATTTTCATATTCTTCTTCAAGTTGCATCTTACCCTTTACATTAATAATAAAAAAATGAATTAAGAGCTTTATATTTCTTAAGACTTCAACATAACTTCCCTAGATGATACACTAAGAGGTCTACTCTTAAAAGAGCTTCTCCTAACAGGAAAGCAATTTAAACATTCAGAGTATACGACAATCTCCACATTAAAATATCCTGAATTACTCCCATGCACTATATACCTTTATTTTTTATTACTTCTGTAAGGTTAATTTCTTTTTTTGGTTCATTTGAAAAGTTTTTTTGATTACTCTGATATCCCATTTTTTGGTGTTTCTCTCAGAATTTCAATACATTGATATCTGAATACTAATATTTCCTTTTATTATTTACATTTACCATATACTATTATGCATATATGTATTTTCTAGCAGAATTACATATTTTTGTCTTTCTAGATGGCTGTCGTGCCTTAAGCGCTTTCTTCTACTTCTGTACTTTAATATTTCAGCCTTGCTTTAAAAGTTTTATGTTAGGATATCCTATTTTTAGCACCAAATAGGCAATAATATGTCTTGTTCTTCATGAAGGATATTTTATCTATTAGTGTAATGAAATAATAGCTTGGACTAAGATTACCTTCTTTTCATCAGTGAACCTGACATCCTTGCAGAGGCAACGGTCTTTGTGAACACCAGCAGGGATCTGGCATGTGGCTACCAGCACAGTGCAAGAAATTTGCAAAGCATATGCCCGCCTGAGAGTGTTTTGAGGGCAGATGCAAGGTGGGCATTCAGGCTCAACAGAAAATTTCAAAAATTATGAGGGCTTCTGTATTGGCCAGTGTGGCCAAATGGTTCCCTGTCTTGGAAACCAGGATGCCACAGGGAGGAATGACAGGAAAGCAGATGCATGCCAACACCCTAACACAAGCAAAGAGATCCAAGTTGCTCAGGAGTTAAAGCTCACCCCATAAAGAATTAGTAGCCCTGTGACAAGCTTGGGTAGCTCTTCAGAAAGGAAATCCTCAGAGCAGTGGGCTGTGGGTAGAAAGGCATTAAGGAGAATGCAGGACCGTGACTACAAATACCATTGGTGCTATACACACAACATGAAAACCACTTGTGTGATGGCCCTGCACCTTATTGTCAGCTATCTGATGGAAAAATGGGACACAACATGACAGATATTATACCCCTACTGAACAGAGGGATGCTGCAGACTTTGGTCTAGGCAATATTTTCCTTTTCCTTTAAAATGATATTCTGAATGTTTTTTTTTTTCCTTAGTGAAATTCATGTATTTCAGTCTTATCTGAGGATATCATCAGCTTATAGATTATAACTAATATTAATAGTGGTGGGGTTTGCATGTTAGATGAAGTAATATTTGCATCAAAATATTTCAACACCTTCTTTCATGTCATTCAGAAGCAGTATACGCTGACTGTTCAGGGAAAGCAACTAAGGGACTATGAAAGAAGTCCCTAAGCTCTTCAACAGCAGCAGCAAAAGCTACATACTAGAAAAAAAGAATAAAATACTTTCATGACCTTAATTTTCTTTCTTTCTTTCTTTTTTTCTCTCTCTCTCTCTCTTTTTTTTTTTTTTTTTAATTCCCTTTCCTTTCTACTTCACTTGCTACCTGGAAAGAACCTATTCTACTGTGATGACCACCCAGATAAAGACACTGGTTATGGAAGTTCTCTAGTCATACAAACCCTTCTAATAGTAAACATTTATAAAAATAATCAAATTACTTAGGCTTTAGGTATTCTTAAAATGTAGATTATTTTTTCCTGAAACACAATAATACATAATCTACATAGGTTATAAAAATCTAGCTTTCTCCTTTACAAACAGAAAATCATTTATACTAGGTTTTTATTTCAAGCACACACTAAAATTATTATTCTTCACAAAAGAGGAAAGGGAGTGTCTGCCAATCTACATGACATGCTATTGAAAGACTGGCACTAATAGCTATGACAAGAGCAAACCTGTTTGAAGCAGAGCTGCTGCTGCCTTTTTTTTTTTTTTTTATAAGTATACCAGCCATCAAAAATGTTTTATCTGACTAGAAACCCAAGCAATATTCTGATACTGTAAAAGCTTCTATCTGATTTGCTTATATCTAGCAATGACAATTTTTCAATATTGTTACAAATTGCAACATGTAAAGTATTTTATTTAAACAGTGATAAAGATTAAGAACATAACAATTCCAAGAACAAAGTTCAATATGCTTGCAAACAAAACTATGCACCCATTCTTTGGAGGCTTTACTTAAGGTATGAAACAAGTTTGCATAGGTACTCAACTGACTTGTACTTCCATTATTTCATTGATAAATTGCATTCAATAATTTTATATTTCTGGAGAACTGAGAGAGTATAAGAATAAACAGGTTTTTATTAATTTATTTTTCCTATTTTTTTCAACTTTATATTTTCTATTAAAGAGAAAAAGCAAAAGAAAGGACAAGAGGAAAAAAAAAGAAATATTTAAAAGTAGAAAAGCAGTAGGATACTCTTATAATTGCTGTATTATCAGGTTATGTGTGTCCAATTCACATTCTGAATAAGTCTGCAGTTTCCACTTGGTAATACAGTTATACCTTGATAAAAATCACATAATAGATCACACCATAACTTTTAGCAATCAATTTTTTCTCTTAATAAATTGATAAATGTAGCTGTCAAGTGGGATAAAGATCACAATTTTATTTGGTATTAACTATTTGAACTTTCAGAATTCCATTCATGAATATTGCAACTGTTACAACCGATAGCATCACAATTGTGTCCCCTGTTGATGATGTAATCATGTTGTGGGTTGCTAGTCCAGCCTTGTTTTTCAGTTTCTTTAGCTTTTGCCAGAGAAACCTGTAGATCACAGCCTTTTGAAAAGTGCACTTTAAAAAGTTTGGAAAAATAATTTTCAATCATGCATAAAAGAGACACTGCAGTAAACTTTTCTCATTTTCACTGCTCTCTGGAAGGAACTAAACCATCCCCTAACTCTGTTCCCCTAATCTAAAAAAGAAAAGAGCAGGATGTGGGCCTGGCTTAATGAACAGATGATTAATAGTACTGTCTTTTCATCGATTGCAGATGTCAGGAGCCAAAAAAACCACTAAGGGAACTGCCAACCAAAAGAGCAGAAATTCATAAGGATTCTTCAAACACCTTAAATAAATAAATGCGCTGACATATTTTATACTAGAAGGAAACTTATTTAAGCAAGTGTATTTCTACCGAGGCACAGGTACTCCAGGCTCAAAGAGAGGAAGAATTTAGCGCCACGTATGGGAATGTCATCTCTATGAGAAAGAACACTTTGGGGGACTTACGTGTCTCCTCAACTATCCCTTTGCTATCACAACACCTAAGCACTTTAGATTCACAAACACAACCTTTACCGACAGGCTGTAGATTAACACGGTTTTAAGATTTAAGAGCAGAAAGGACTATTAGATAATAGTCTGGCTTCTGGTATATCAAAGACCCTTAAATACTACTTAATTAGTTTTGCAGTGAACCCAGCAACCTTGGGCCCTCCTGAAACCTATCTTGCAGAAACACATCCAGTCTTGTCAAGGCTCAAAGGAATGGAACAGGGATAATTTTTTCTGCTAGCTGTTGCTAGAGCAAAATCGACCTTATATTTAAGTGTTTGCACCTTCTCATTTCAATTTGTCTGACTCCGTTTTCAGTAACTGATTTTTCTTAGGCTTTTCTCAGCTAGATTAAGAGTAGTTCATGTCTGATATTTTCTCACTGTGAAACAACTCATACACTATAATCAAGTACCTATCTATCATTTTGGTCATGAATTATGTAACTCTTCATGAGCACTAAGCGTTCAATCACCATGTAGGCAGCCAACTGCCAAAACATGATCGTCACGATCTTTGTTCAGTGGATGCCCAACCCCAGAGGCACCTATAATTTTCACAGATGCAAAGACACACAAAGCTGTACTTCCAAGCATTCCCCACAACACATCTGTGCAGCGAGGGGAAGCTGCTCATGCTTTCAGTTGTCAGGATCTTTAGGAGTAAGTGATCCTCCACCCCTGCTCACAGTGCCCAGGGTGTCAGACTCTCAGAGCACACTGGCTTAAGTTCAGTGCTTTGCAAGCATAGCATTACTTTCAAAGAAAAAACAGAGTACAACGAATTGATCTGCCTTCCCTGATTTTTTTTTTTTATTTTAAAAAGAAAAGACTTCCAAGAAAGGTTTTGTATGACTGCTGATTCTAAAGCAAAACATCTCCAAATCTTCTTTCAGTACCTTAAGCAGTTCCCTAACCTCATAGCTGACTGTTGTGAAGCATTTTCAAGCAAAAGCTTTGTGACTCACACTATGTAAGCATTGCACCTCTTTTGCACATGAGGAAACTCAGACCGAGAGCAAGCCCACTATCAGTCGCTCAGCGAAAAACTGTGCTATTCTGGTTTCCTAGAGCAGCATTCATTCTTGCAGATCATGATCACTTGTAAAAGTGCAGCACAGAAAGAACAATACAGAAAAAACCTCCCAATGTAATTCCTTAACTTTCAATATGATCACAAAACCAATAATGAGCAAACTGCTACTCTTCTCTCTGAAGAGGCTTTTTACTTACAGCCAGTTTAGTATCGACAGAAGACTACTATGCACACAGTGAGATACCATGGTCTCTGCAGCTACTGGAATAATGGAGACATCAAGCCATAGATATTAATGCTCTCTGGATATACATAATGCATCATAATAGTATCACAATGCTTATAAAACAAGAACTTCTAAATGATGAACATTATCACTACCAAGTGATGCTGCTCCAAAGCAGACAAAGCTTTGAGAAAGCCAGCTGGAATACTGATCCCCTACAAGTTCTACCACAGGTACGGGCCCTTCCCTTGTCCCACTTGTCAAAGTATTTAGGCTCAGTCAACTGGAAGGAAAAACATATCCAAGACTCTTGGAAACATAATGCATACAAGAATCAGTCCAAAGATTTTTTCACCTTACTTTGCTACTTGCCATACAGACAAACCCACAGTAAACAATTCAGAAAAAATTCCTTTATCAAATAATCACATTTTAAAAAAAAAATCACTAGAATTATAGTCATCAACATGATATGAAAATTTACTCATATTAATTTCCCATTTGTAATGACAAATTTTCAGATTTGTGCATTGATAACAAGAATAATATGAATAGCTTCCATTGGAACCGAATTGCCATGACTAAAATATTAACTGCATGATTTCTGAGCTTGCTAGTAAGCCCACTTCTGTTCTAGAACAGGTATAAAATCAATTGGTATCTTAAATATGACTTTTTTTTTTAGAAAAAATTAGTATTGTGGATAATCAACAATCACTGGATTTATGGCTTTTTTTCCAACAAAATTTCCATTTCAACATGGACCTTGAGAAAATGGGTCAGAGAATATCAAGAAACAGGCATATATCTCTTACAGAACAACACAAAATGCCATTTCAAAAACAGATTTGATGTTTTATTTAAAAATTAGAGGTTAAATGCATAAATTGGTATTGGAAGTATAATCTAGTAAATCCGTAATTTTATGTGCAGATGCATGTATCTCTGTTGCTTTGTGTGCATTGAAGGCCTGCTGCTCAAATGCAGAAAATTTTAAAAGTTAAACCAAAAAGCATTCTCTAGATTGTTATTGTTTTAAAATATATAATGGTACTACATAAGGTTTATAAGGAATATAGTTGTATAGTTACATATCTCCCTCTATGACAGTCTATAGCAAAAAGAGGAAAGGAAGTCTGAAGACCTGGATTTTTTTGGCATTCCCATATATCAGTTCCTCACACTATACAGGATTTCAAAGATGCAGAACAGAAAGTGATATCACCTATCAATTACAGTATCATCCTTACTCATGTACAAGCTAACTTGCTCTGCTTTCCACCTTTCACAGCCTCTCCCTTAGAAAGGCAGCTTCTTCAAGCTCTTTACTGTCACTGACCCCATAAAGCTGTACAGTAGTTGCTAAAGAAAGTTAAGCAGAAATTAGTATTAAAGCATTAACTTTGAATTATAAATCCAACCAATAAACTTAATTTCATAAACAAGAAACAGATTTGATTTTTACTTCCAGCCACATCCTAAAGGTACCGCACAGCTCCATTCTTCGTGGGCTGTGGCGAGGCAGTTTCTAACTGGTCCTGCAAAGCGGTTTGAGTCGGCATCCCTCTCTTTGCCAGTGATGAGACTCTATTTCTATTCTGCTCAGAGAAGTGAAGAGGCTGGCTTTCCCATTACAAAGCAGTATTAGAACACAAAAGACAGACAAATACGTTTAAGTTAAAAAAAATCAATCTTGTGTGACACCTTCATACTCCTATCAGCCTAAAGGGTTCTATGTCATGTTGTGGATTCTCTGTGGGTGCAGCCAATGACCAATAAGTCATCAGTAACCACGAATCAGACATAGAACAAATCTTATTTTGATAAGGAATGTTAGTGAGGGCACAAGAGTGATCCCGTCGTTCCTCAAAATCTTCTCTAAAACCTTTAACTCTCAGATGTCCAGCAGTCAGAAATGGATTGAAATCAAGAAATGAAAACCCCTTTAATTTAACTCTGCTGTGAATGCACAACTATTGCCCAGATCCTGCTTTAACAGTGTTTCTTCCTGAAAGGAAAATACAGTATCACCCTTTTAGCAATGGGATTATGCAAACAATCTTTTAACACTTTTGTTGTATACCAACTCTAGGCTAGCCTGGCAATAATTAGGTGACAACCTGTTCTTGCGAGTAGTAATATGTTTGTACATACAGTACCCTGTTCAGTGCAAGGGCATTTCTACAACACAAGAATGAATGTACAGAAAATAGGTATTGTTAGCATACAATGCATTGATGACAGTTTTCCTATGTTGCCCAGACCAAGCAAGTTGAATAGTTTTAACCACAGCACGCCACAGTGAGCAATTAATTTACCTAGATATAGTCTTGAACATGAAAATTTACACAGAATTTGTAATTTTAGATAAACATTAGTGATTCTACCAGTGCTACAGCTATCTGTGTTATGTCTGTATATCTGTCTACTGAAATCATTTTAATTTTTCATATTATTTTAAGTGGGATTATTGTAGTAAAAAATCCAACAGTGTCTGGATTTAAGCTCTGAGTTGAATACTCATTCACTTCCGTGAGAAGTACAGTGAAATGTGATCAGTTTTCTGACCTATTTTGAAACTGGTATTCCGCCAACTGGCATTTTGTTTGCACATCCAGATATTATCCACCATATGCTGACATGACATGATGATTGGTTCCAAAATGAAGTGGAATACTTGGCAAATAGAAATATATGGTACAAATAATCCACTGCCTCTAGTCAGGAAAGCAAGCGGTCATTTTGAGAAGACTGAGAGGTTTTAAAATAACTTGAGTGTATGTGCTGCACAGAGCTGAATGAAAGCTCTCTGGGTTGTGTTTTTTTATAGATATGAAGGTCTCAAAAATTATTACATCAATTCCTTACAAAAGAAAATTCAAATCTGACACAGCAGTACTAATAGTAGTACTTCAATGGAAGATTAATTTGCATCTTAGGGAGAATTTGGCCCCCATAGCTTCTTACTCCTCTGGATTCCCCAACTCTTTCTTCTCGCCATCTGTTCTTTTTTCCCACTGCTCTGACTTGTCTTCCCGCCCAGTGATGTCTAAGTTATCTGCCTTAAATGTGAGTTAAGACCACATTTAATTCAAGCTCCAGCCTAATTTTGTATTTTTTCTCCTAACCTCTTGCCATTGAATTTACTGTTCTTCTAACTTGATGCTCCCATTAAAATTCTGCCTTCTACTGTGACTTGTAGAATCTCTAATAAAAAACCAAAACCAATCAACCAAACAAAAATCTTGTTCCTAAACAAGCTTTTTTGTAATGAAATCTAAGAATTTTTAAATTGGTACATTAATTTACCACTGTATTTCCTAAGGAATTTTGGTTTTCTGTTCATGGGGGAATAGAGTGGGTAGAGAGATTTAAAACAAATGTTAAAAAAATATTTCCCTAAGAAAGTTCAACTAGATTTCAAAGTGAGGCGTCTAAATAGCACACATTTCTGATGTTTAGGTATTGAACTGAAAGCTTTGCTTGTGAAACATGAATGGATTTCAGTGCTTAATGAATAACCTTCATCCCTTGTGCAAACCTGAAGAGAACTAAGCCCATTTTAAAATCATGTTCTTCTTCAGAATAAATGATAACGTAAAAGCTAGCTTTCTTACCACAATCCCTTAAGCATGCTCATATAGAATAGAGAAGAATTTGTAAGCAAAGGGAAGAATGACCTTACCTGCATGCAAGTATGCCAGATCAGGATTTTCGATGTCTGGGTGTAGTTCTTTCAAGTGGTTACGAAACTCCACTGGGATATTGGTTCCATAGTGACATTTAGGACAGTTATACATTTTCACTCCTTCATGCTTTCCTGTATGCAAGATATGTTTACGGATATTTTCAGCACAGTTAGACCTAAAAAGCAATGAAAAAAGGAAATAAGTTATATAGGAATTTATTCCCTACTGGTTGTTCAAATAAAACCTAGTGTTACAACAGAAAATGAGTAGTCATTACTCATTTTTCACTATCTGCCCAATTTTTGCATCCTCTTAGGTTTTGCATAAATGTTGTCCTTTGCATGAAGGCTCCCAAAGCTCTTTCAGCTTAACTGAGCAATACATCTGAACCAGAAGCACTTAAAAATGAACAATTTTTTACATTTGCAGAAGTATTATTTTTGTTTTTCTTGATGGTAGTCAGTGATGGACAGAAAAAGTCTTTAACTTTGCAAAACTGAAATGCCCAGATGCCAATAACTTTCCTAATGGAGCTCTCACGAACTTTTCCTGCACAGTTCCTAGATTCCATAGGAGTTGCTGTGAATGATTTTTGTAAGATATTTCATCAACTCTCATCTCACCATATGAAATGTTCCTAGAAGACAGAACTGAGTTCTTCAAGTTCATACCTTTTAAAAAATACACACAAATTCTGATTCGTATCTTAAACTCAGCTTTTGTGGAAGCAGTGGAGTTTCCATGCATAAAGGTCAGCACACGTGTAATACTAGTTTTATACATTTCAAATATTTTTTTCTAATGATATTTCTGAAAAAAGTGACTAGAAAAAATTTCACGTCTTTTATCCGCAGATCCATGATATGACAGTGATTTTGAATTTCTAGGCTTTAAAATTTTGCAGTCTCATTCCAAAATTATTTTGCATTGGAATGTCCTAGTTATTCAGTCTGTGATGAATCCCATATAAAATATACTGCTTCTTTATTTATTTCAATCAGAAATAGGTGTTACATTTATTCTTGAATCAAAACAGCCTGTGTACACATTTTTTTAGACATTCTTAGTACTGTACATTATTATCAAGCTAAGAACAGTAACTCTGTTTAACTGAAGAAAAGTGCAAACACTCAAGCAAACTGTATAAATACATACTTCTTCACAATTATTCAAATAAGAAAATAGCAGTATTTTGAGCAACTGATTGTTTACCTGTCACTGTTAGAAACACCACAGTAACAGGCACCTAAAAAAAGGATCCCCAAAATAAACTGGAAGTAGCAGCTTGAAGTTCTGTTGGAATGCTTGTCTCTCCCTTGGAGATGGTCATAGTAAAGCTGATATCTGCCTTACGGTGCTGCCAAAGCTCACCCTCTGTCATGTCCATCTGCTATATACCAGTATAATGATCAGACTCCTGAGAATGTCAGAGAAGACACTTCTGTTCACTGAAAAATATGGGAAATATTGGTCCTCAGCATCTTTCAGGATTCAGCCCTACAAAAATTACAACGCTCATAAATGTAAAATGAAACATGTGTTTTATTTAAAAAAAAAAAAAAAAAAGATAGTGTACACTGCAATGAAAGCAGGAGACAATCTGGTAACCTTCTACCACGGGTTATACTTTAAAAGGCAGTAGATTAAAGCAGAGCATACAAATCTGAAATAAAGTATCTGTGTCCTTTTAGCTCAGCTCTCATACTATGTTAAGGAAAGATATAAAACTTTTTTACTTTGAAATATTTCTGTGAAATATATAAAGGATCTGTGGAAACCTATGTAAGAGTTGTGAAGAAAACCCAGCCTGTTCAAGTCATAAAAGGCCAGTTCTATCTTCTTTGATTTGTGAATTTCTTCCAACCACTTTAAACGGAGCAATCCTAAAGTCTCATTTGTTCAGTTGTCAGTAAAAATCTGTGACTAAACACACCAACATAGTATAGTAGCTGTAAGAGTTTTATAAAAATATATTTTCCCATGTGATGAGGCCAGAAAGGCTTAATCAGAAATGAGGAATATGAGAATTACAAGGTATTACAAATTGCCTCTCATATGAGGCTGCAGTGCAGGCATTGCAATCATGAAGTAAACCATGAAGGTAACAACTGGCAAATCCAAGCACTTTTGAAGCCAAGTAACACCTTTAAATATGACTCAACAAAAGTATACTGCATAGAAAATGTTTTTTAATTATTCAGTGTGCTTTGAATGTCTGTTTCATTAGGAATCTTCTCCTGAGTACTGTACAAATATGTTACTATATGTCTGACATACCCTCCCCCAAATTCTATGTATGTGTGTGTTCTTAGATCATTTCATCTCCTATGAGTAAACACAAAAGTCTGTGATTTTAAACAGCACTGTATTTTCATTAAAGCTACGTCATGATAAACATCTAACTAAAATATAGTGTTGCAACAGTGATGATAGTTAAGACTTTGACAGGCTTTGTGTTATAAAATTCACTTCCAGGAGTTCATAAACTTTGAGATAAAGATTCCCTTTGTTCTGAAATTTAGCAACTTAAGAGCCCAGCCCAAAATAAATTGCTTGAGTAAAGTCCTTCTGTTTTTGAGTTCCACTCTGAATTACAGCCACAAACAAATAAATGCAGCTTTTAGGATGCTAGCCTGTGTTCCAGTAAGGGTAAACCAGAGGTTTCTAAGTCACATTTCTATTATAATTTCTTAATGTAGGCATGCTTTCATCCTTATGAACCATCTTCCATTTTAAAAATCAAATGTATATATTTCTGGCAATTTTTCCATGCTCTGCAGTATCAAGATGGGAAATTAGAGGGACTTAATTAGTTTAAAGCTATAGTTTATGGGTTTATATTCAATGCTGACGCAGAGAAAAACATCAGAAATTTTGGTTTTATTTCATGTCTTGAAGTGAGACTTCTTATCAGATGTGAAGAAAGCTTTGAGACTTCATACTAACCCCACAACAATTCTGTTAAAGGGAAGTGGAGGGCCTGCATAGTGTTTTCAGTGTCCTGTCAGTGCTATATATGGTGAAAGAGGAGATGGGGATGTTACTAAGGCACGTTGCAGACGAACAGGAAATGTGAGGGGCTGAAAAGCTCAGCCAATACTTCCCATGCAGCAGGCCTGTACGACTCCCTCCATCAAAGACTGATATACTGGGAAGGAGTGTAGGCCTGCTTTCCACTGCACACATACAGGAGAGCTGCCACATTTCTGTAAAGGACAATGCTGTGAAGTAAGGGAGACAGATGGCAAGTTTCTCCTGAGAAATGCAGCTACTGCTTAAGACAAAAGGAAAACCTCTTTTGGCTAAGATAAAAAAGGGCTTTTGTCTCTATGTTCATCGCACAGTGATGCATTCACACTGCTGTTCTAACTGCACATTTCATGTTGCCATTAGAAGCCATCCCTACCAACCAATTACCTGTCTTTTGCTGCTCTCAGTAAAATAAAGGTTGCTGCAATTTCAAATACCATAAACTGTAAATGACTTGTCAATTATAAAATTGTATTTTAGTCACAGAGTCACAGGATTGAGGTTGGAAGGCACCTCTGGAGGTTGTCCGGTACAACACCACTGCTCAAGCAGGACCGCCCAGGGCCAGTTGCCCCAGACCGTTTTTCTGCCACTTATGAATATCTTCAAGGATGGAGACTCTCCAGCTCCTTCAGTAACTTGTGCCAGTGCTCAGTCACAGTGGAAAGATGTTTCCTGATGTTCAGAGTATTTCACTTTGTGCCCACTGCCTCCTGTCCTGTCACTGGGCATCACTGAAGAAGAGCCTGGCTCTGTCTTCTTTACACCTTCCCTTCAGATATTTGTGCACATTGATGAAATTCCCCCTAAGTCTTTTCTCCAGGCTGAACAGTCCCAGTCCTCTCAGCCTCTCCTGATTTAAGAGAGATGCTCCAGCACCTTGACCACCTTAGTGCCCCTTTGCTGGACTCATCTTAAGTATGTCCGTGTCTCTCTTGTACTGAGGAGACCAGAACTGGACAGTGCTCCAGGTGTGAACTCACTAGTGCTGAGTCGAGGGGAAAGATCACCTCCCTTGACCTACTGGCAGCAACCCTCCAAATGCAGCCCAGGATGCAGTTAGCTTTCTTTGCTGCAAGGGCATTGGCAGTCCTTGCCCAACTTGACTTCTACCAGGAATCCAGGTCCTTTTCTGCAAAGCTGCTTTCCAGCTGCTCAGCCCCCAGCATATAGTGGTGCATGGGGTTGTTCCGCCCCATGTGGAGGACTTGGCACTTCCCCCTTGTTGAACTATATGAGGCTCCTGTCAGTCCATTTCCCCAGCCTGTTGAGGTCCCTCTGGATGGCAGCACAGCCCTCTGGTGTATCAGCCACCTCTCCCAGTTTTGTGTCATGCAAACTTGCTGAGGGTTCACTCTGCACCATAATCCAGATCATTAATGAAGATGTTGAAAAGGGCTGGACCCGATATTGACCCCTGTCCTCCAGCTAGACTTCATGCCACTGATCATTACTCTCTGAGCCGAGATGTTTCACACAAACAATGTAATCAAAGGAGATTTATGTTACTCTTGATGTCTTTGTCACTATAGAAGCAAATCTCAGAATACCGATACCTATCTAGATAGGAACATGATACCACAGCAAAAAAAGCTGGGTAGGTGAATAATACTCAGCTTCCAATGGACATCTCCAGGGGCACTCTACCACAATGTGGCCTAAAGCAAACTCCCCTATGCCAAGGGTGAGAACAAAAGAGATTACTCAAGTTTTCAGTGGTGGCTGTGCTTGAACAGGCACCATTCATAGAGTGGCAAGGAAGCCCAGTGCCACATGCCACAACCCTCTACACTCTCATCTGCTTCTTAGCAGCATTGATCTGGTTTGCTGGGAGAGTGGAATAAAGTGGAAGGTTAGGAGTAGTGTAAAATGCCCAGACATTTTGGCAGCATGAGAAACCATTGCCTTTGTTTACTTTGCCTTCCCTCTCCCATTGCGTCTCTCCTATCCTTATATACATCAGTTCTGTTACCAAAAAACTGGGTATTGTACTAAGAGCAAGAAACGGAGTGCCTGGTCTACCGAACAATGGGAAAATACACGCTCCTAGTGGATGGGGCATAAGTTCTCATAACTGTCTTCCTCCCTAAGGCAGAAAATATTGTTCCTCTAGCCCCTAAACCAGTATAACTCTGCCCCTACGAAGACATTTTCTCAGTTGCATTGGCAAGCTATAGTGTGCCACTGACCAGATTCCTCAGCAAAACTGCATCTGCCCCACCGAAAACAGCAGCACTGTTGGGGGTTCTGGGATGGCAGAGCACAGATGTGCACTTTGCAGGAGGCAGAGGTGGGAGTTCAAAGTCAGCAGCAGGGAAACACAGGTGGAACAATGAGCTTTGGAGCAAATTTGTGCCAAGTGGGGAATCGTCAGCCTGAAGGTCCCCACAGTGAGTGCTGTCTGTGGTCATTATTCCCCCATCATCTCTTCTCTCCCATCTTGCAGGGTTTACCCAGCCAGCTAGTCTCACCAGCCAGCATTACAAGCTGTAAGAGGGCAGGGATTTGGGCATCCCTTCCCCACACAGAGGGGCTCAGCCCCAGCCTTGCAGCTGGATGCAGAGGGTCACACCACGTCCTTCTCCCAGCCAGCAGCTCTGGTTTAAGCAGCCCACGTAAACAGCTGAATTCAGCAGCTAACCGCAGAGCTGTGACTGCCTAATGCCAGAGATATTTGCTGTCCTCATCTTTTATGTGGCATTTTGGATAAAAATCATGAAGTAAGAGAAATTCATAAAACATCTTCTGTTAATTCTAAATTTGCCTGTCCAAGATAGGAAGGCTTCTATATTTTCTAAGGGTTTTGTACATGAGTATACATTAGCATTGTATTCAACAGCTAAATGAAATATAGCAGGAAGCAACCTATTTTTATTAAGATGTTTTACTAATAGGGAAATTAGAACACTTCCATTACGCAGTGCCTGACATTTTCAGAAAGATGCTTACTGCAAGACATGGAAATGGAAGGTTTCAGAGGTGCAAATGAGGCAAAATGTTAATTATCTAGCACACTAAGTTTTAAAAATTTTAGCATCTTGTAGGGCTCTTATTTGCACAAAATAAACCTTTTTCAAAAGGTTTTCTATAGGACATTAGCTACAAACAACCCCTTTCTGCAGAGAAATGCATACAACCCAAAGGACTTAGGGCAGCTCCATGGATGTCACTATTTACAAGATAAAACCACACACAGCTGAGTGATTGAAAAAATGTCTGTTTTCCCCCTGTTCGTCAGTATGAATCAAGTTCACACTCATATGGAGAGCACTTTGATTGTCTTCTGCTGTTTATACCCCACTATGCAGCCTGCAGGAAGTACACAGAAATTGCAGTATTTTGATTGTAAAATAGCAAAGTCCACAGATTCTTTCTTCCAGAAATAAAAGCAGCTATGATGAAAGCAAATTTCTCATGAAAGAAATATGTATCATCATAGATTCTTAACCTCAGTTATTCACCAAAAATTTGCAGGTGTTTTTAAAGAAAATGCCATCTAACTGGGAAAACTGTCTTTAAATCAAAACTGCAATAATGTAATTAACACTAGAAAAGGAGAGCCATAGATTTTTAGAAACGTAAAGTCATGGAACATTTAGCTTGACTTCATGGATAGTAGTTCATAAAAAGTTTGTCCAGTGATTCTTTCCTCAAACCCTAACTCTTTCTGGTACTAAAACATGATTTTCAGAGACACGCTGAAATCTGATGGAAAGCAATGGAGAATCCATTGAAATAATAGGTAAATCATATTTGATGACTCTCACTTTTACAAACTGTCATATTTCTTATACTTCTGCATCCAGTTAACAGACAGTGTTACCTTTCCAACACGTTTTCCTCAGCTGAAGAACCCTCTGCTATCTGGACCTCTAGTGGGTGAGCTACAGAGACCTAGTTCCTTTCACATCACTTTGGGAAATCATTAGATTCTTCCTAACATCTTTTAAATTGTAAATATTGCCTTAAGCTTTGAATACTAGAACACCAGTGCCGCATACATGGATGCCACGACTTGCCCTGTGCTCAGCATTTTCCATCCAGTTCCATCCAGGAGTTCTGGGAGTTCTGGATACTCCTCAAAGCGCCAAGAGCTCCTGTTCACTCATTTAAATGCAGGGACCTTTCATGTTTGGTTTTTTTTTCAATGTTACTGCTTCCCAAAATGCAACCCTTCTAGCCTGCCTTTATTTCTTACTTGAATTAAAAGTATGAAAACTACCATTCAGTAGACTGATGGTAAACAACCTAATGGGCAATATTTTCTTGACAGGAAAGAAACAAATACCTCAATCTATGATAATTACATTATACAAACAGGCTTATTCAATCAAAACCTTCACAATGACAGTCACTTTGCCCAACTTCTACCAAGCAAAAAACCAGACAAACCAACCAACCAAGCAAGAATTCTTCCCAGCATACTCAAGATTTATCTACATTTCTGTTTTTAAAGTAAACTGATTGCCAGTTAATGCAAGCTAGCTACAACACTATACACATTCTGCATATACCACCAGCACTCAGTTCAGACCACAAGTTTAAAAATTTAAGCACTGGCTTACCTCCTCAGTGCTACAGGTCAATACAGTATTGCACAAGACATAATAAAAAATAGAAAAATATCATGGAGAAAAATATATTCTGAAATGTGTTGAAACTAACATTATAAACCAGTAAGCATTATTATACATCAACACACATATGTAACATATGCATGTGCATATCTATCTATCTATCTATATAGATATATGAGAAATGTAGTAAATTTTCTCAGTCTTCTTTATTACTAGCACCTAGGTTATTTTTTCCTTGCTCTTTTCCTCTAAAAGCAAAAATCCTACTTTTTATTTAGGTTTTAAATGACTGGGGGAATAATCACATGAATACAAGTGCTAGCACTCTGCGTCCGACCTCAATTATCAAGTAACTTATGATACTACTGCCAGAATTAGCAGCATACAGCTCCATGGGAACTCAGGAGGTCAACTACAACACACCCAGTGCCAGCTCAGTTCTGCCTATGTCACTGCTGGCAAACATCTCTCTGTCCTGTTCCTAAAGACCTCTGGTGGACAGTGGCAATGAGCTGCAGGGGGACAGCATCATCTTTACCACTATAGCTGTTTCTGCAGTGAACATTTGCCCACAGCTGATGCTTTCCAACCACACCAAGCTGACTGAAACACACATCCACAGTGTCATAAAAATGCATGCCTGACAATCTGGTGGCCACATGTATTGCCACATTTTACACATACTACCATGTATTGCATGTATTGCCACTCAGAAAATATGAAGTCGCCCATAAAAGAATACACTGCATTTACATGTTTTAATGAGATTTTATGATATAGTCAGTTTCACAAAGAAAATAACAAAAATGTATTTGGGACTTATTCTGACAGTATTATAGTAACACCCAGGGATAATAATCGTAATGTTTCCTGCTTTTCTACATTTTTAGCTTTGCATTTTTTTCTTTAATGATCTATTTGTTATGACATACAGTATGTGTGACAGATGTCCAGTGCTGGCTGCTAAAAAGTAGCAGAGCCCTGTAGGGAAGCAGCAAAAACTTGTGCGTCAGCACTGAAAATGATGGAAGACTGATAATTACTACTTGTGTCTCTGCTCCATTCAGCAGACTAGCATGCTGAAATTGTAATCTGGACTATTACATTTACAATGCATTGGAATAAAAATTCCCAATTTCAAACAATTTATCATTACAAATACGTGTGAAACGAGTTGATTACAATAGCCAAAATCCATGCTTCTAAAGACAAATTCAGGGTAACTGGAAATTCTGAAGGGAAATAAGAAGTGATGTACTCTAGTCTTGTTTATATCTGAGGAATCTGTGAAGCTGGTTACAACCCTGCACAGTGAACAACAACCAAAGTATAAAACCAGTGAACCATCTAGATAGACTCATGAATTTTCAGTCAGAATATTTTTCTCAAACAAACAAACAAAAAAGTTTAGTTCACAACATAAAAAAACGTGATTTTTACAGAAAAAAAATAAAAATCTGATTCCAAGGAACTAATGGCTTCCTGCCTTTAATGCTTCCATTAATCCTGCTTTCTATAGGAAGAGAAAGAAATAAAGAGGAAATTTTTAGACAGAAACCTGCAAATTATTTCCAAACTAGTAGACTTGGGAGGAGCAGGTGGATAGGGTACAGAAAGGCAGGGAGATGTGCCTTAGCTCTCTACCTGTGCTGTGGTCCCCACTACCCCTGGAGATGTGCAGAGCTGGGCTGCTCAGCTTCTGAGTCTGCCCAGGTAGCTCTTTGGAGAGAGCCTCAGTTACTCCTTCTACTGACTACAGAAGAAAAAAAAATCAAACACCCACCCCACCCCCCCCCTTTTTCGCAGGACTGACTTGCTACTCAAAACTCTCCATAACATTTGCTTGAACTCCTGGCTTCCACTTCCCTTGCAGGCAGTGGGCTCTGTAATAGCCTGGCTCAAGGGCCCTGTGGAATCACATGCCTGCAGCATGAGGGATGCAGAGGTCTGCTGTGCATAGTGCACTGCTGCACCGTGTCAGCCAAGGTTTAAGTGGCAGAAATAGCAGGTGGAGTTCATCTATTTCACGGTAACTGAGAATAATCACTCCATTGTTCATGGGCTTCCTCCCTCCCCCTTTCCTTTCGTGTTGGAGCAGATGGCATAAAAGAGAAGTTGGTCTGAGAAACAGCATCTCTGCAGTGGTGTAAGGATGGAGACTGGGCTTTAAGTACCATAGGCCCTGATTTAGCAAGGTACTTACGTACTTGTGCAGCTTAAGTACAAGCAGCCCCATTGACTTCAAAAGAATGACTCACAAGCTTAAATTTATGTACATGATCAAATACCTTGCTGAAATGAGGCCATGGAAAGCATCCATTTTTTAAAAAAAGCTAGGGTGAATTTAATTGAAGACACACATTTCCTTTCAACATCATTTTTTCCCCCTATTGTACTTCTTTTAATGACCACATAAAGTAACCAAACAATTCTGTAGAGTCTGTTTGTATATCCTTGGGAACCCATAAAGTATTTTCACAAATATAAAAGTGCAGATGGAGCCTAAGAAAGGGTGTGGAGTCTATAGGCTGTGTAAGATGAAACTGGACTCCTAATGTTGCTGGAGTCAGAAATGATAGCAACAGACCCTAAAGGCTGCCTGTCAATCTCAGATGCAGATGATACTTCTTCCAACTGGCCTTTGTGTCAGTTCCTTCAGCCATTTTAGTGACAACACAGCTCCCTAGAGGGCAGATCCTGTTGCTTTGCAGCCTGGATTTATACCCAGGGCACAGTGGTCTGTACGATCGCTGCTCAGAGTAGTTTTTTTTAATGTTAATACACTGCCCTATCCCAGCCCCACCCCCACACACAAAAAGAGCTGGCCATTTTCTTCCTCATTTCAAATGTTCCAATTTATCAATGCAATAAGCATTAATTGTCTGAAAGATTCACTTTTGTTATGCATGCCGAAAGTACATATAAAAACCCTGCTAATAAAATTTGCAGATGACACTGTAATTGGTAGCATGATTAATAATGATGACACTGCAGTCATACAGAGCAGTTGCACAAGCTAGGCCTGTTCAATCAAAACATATTAGGTCTCCCACCTTTGCACAACACATGCAAGAAACTTCCAGAATGCAAGAACACAGTGAAGAACTGTGACACTGAAAATGACTTAGGGATTAGTGACCAGCTGTTTAATGTGAGCTTCCAGTGTGATGCTATAAGCAGAAAGGTCCCATGTCATCTTTAGATGTATAAGCAAGGAAGTAGCAAGCAACTGTAAAGATGTAATGTGACACTGGAGAAACTAATTCTAGAATATCTACTTCCTGTATTACTGCCTACATTTAAAAAAGTAAACAAACATCCACAAAATTATTACAAATAGAAATATAAGCTGGGGGGGAGACAACGACGGGGGACAGGATGGGATACAGGGCAGGGACCAAACCACTCTGTTTGGCTTATTACACTTGAGCTTGGGGCATGAGCAACTTTAACAGTGCATAAATGTGTGATTAAGGGACACCTTCACTTAGAGAAAACCTGTAACAAATTCCAAAGCAATGGCAACAAGTTGCAGTCCAATTCTAATGAGAAATAAAGCACAATTTCTTCAGCACTTTCAGATCAAACCTGAAAGTCTTTCTAGATGACAAAATTCAGTCAAATACAAGAAGCTCAGAACAGAGCAAACTGGAAAAAAACTATGCAGCTTGTTTTATGTAGAAGGTCAGACTAGCTGAGCTTAAGGCTTTTTCTGGTCTCAAACTCTACAAAAAGTACAGTTTAAGTCTGAAGAATGTCATTGTGAGGTCAGACATTTATTGTGTTTCCATGATGTCATGGAAATTTGTTCAGTCTGCAAATTAAAATATATTCTTCCTGGCTGTCAATACTGCAAAACCATTTTAGGTTCTGAAAGTCAAATTCGGTTCTTTTGTTGGAGGTATGATTGATTATCCGATCTAAAATCTGCCTTGAAAGTATATATCGGAGAAACATCATTCTCGTCAGATTATGTCCTCATAATGCCATTGTCTGCACAAATATAAGTAAATGCAGCATTTGGCTCTGTACTTTGAGCTTACTTCACAGTCATCATTCACCCCAGGAGAACTGGTTTTAAGAGTAGGGAGCAAGCAAAACTTAATTTTGGTTCCTGCAAGAGTATATTTGCCTACAAGGACGCCCTGCTGCTCAGTAAGAAATTGCAGTTTTCATGTAGCTAGATTTTCACAGTAGACCTACATACAAAGTTCAATGTGCTGTGTACTTCAGCAAGAGATAATGAAATGGAATACTGTTGAATGAAAGCACAACCTAGTGCATATATGCAGAGTAAAATGTATAAGATACCTTCTAGCACTTCTGCTTCACTCTATCCAAAGTCCCAGATAAGCTGTTTTGTAAAAGTATTCACTTAAAATGCAACCACTCAGAACAGATAAATTATTACTATTTTTTCAACTATAAACAATAATGTCTAAATATCAGACACAGTATTTTAATTTAGATGAGAAATCAGGGCTACTGATTAAGAATAATAGGAACTACCTGAATGGTATTGCTTCAAAAAGCTGATCTAGTACCCAAGAAGACAAAAATTTAAACACCAGGGAAAAGCCTTCTGAATGCCAATGAAATTCTGTCATATTGAGGAATTTTATAGAGCAATGCTAAATAAATTATCCCATGATCATGTACACAAAGGTTCTGTCTTAAGGAAAAAACACACCCACAAACCCACCTGAAAACAAACCTCATCTTATTACACAAAAATAAACCTTTTTCATTTAGTATAAATGGTGTTACGGAATTGTCTTTTTTTCCCCGCAGAGGGTTAACATGAAAAGAGGGAAAAATGGTAAAATATGAAACTTGTTCTTTGGCTTCATCTTTCACATTTCTGTATCATGCTACAGCAGAAACTAATGAACTTGTTCATCTTTGAAAGCCCTTTTGCATGCTTCTTCCTTCACCCTTAACTCTGATCCTTGCAGATCTTCCCTTATGTGTGTTCCAATTTTACTGGTATAATATGTGCACTTTTATTAGTTGTGTTCTGATGATTTCTACTGAGAGATACTTAAAGCTTATACAAGTCAAAAACTATTTTATCACTTCTGAAGAAAACTAATAGGGCAGAGTCACTGAATGATAAGAGAGAGAGACCACTGAATTTATTTAATAATCCATGTCCATTTCACAAAAATGGCCTGTGTAATCCTTTTAAAAATAATAACCTGTTCATTTCAGACCTTGCACAATGCTTCTCTTTGTCCCTTGTAAGTCTCTCAAATGTCTTATTTTAAAGGAATATATAGTACTCCCGGAAGACATTTTCCCATTTCTATTCTCTTCAACTCCTGTGAGCCCTTGTTCTGTGTGATAAGGCAATCTCCTTCGGGATCTGAGCTGTGTAGTTTCGCACCACGAGTGACAAGGACTCAACTTGAATAACTGCTGTGCGCAGGTTGTAATTATGTCAGCTGGAGTGTTGAACAAGGGGACTGATTAATGTGAGCCCCAGCCCAGGCACAGTCCCTATCAAAACCTTCGTGCAGGCCAGCAGTGGGGATGGGTTAAAGCAGAAAGACAAAACATGCTGTATCGTCCATGATAGATGAATTGCTCCAACAGTCTTCAGGCAGATGTTCCAGGACAGTATAATATACAATTACTCTGCCTTATCACCTTCCCAGGGACAATAAAGCTTCCTCCTTCTATAGCTCATGTGAGTGAAGGCAAAATTAGTTTTACTTTTACAACACTGACTCACTTATCATGTTGCCTTGATTGTGCTTTTACAGCTAAAGAAAACATATATTCCACTCTTAAAACTAAAAAAAAAAATCCCCACCGAAAAAACCCCTGCACTCCTCACCTTTTATATAAACCCAAATGATTCCTTTGAATCTATTTTGCGTCACAGTAATACAGTCCTTACAGGGCTAATTCAGTATGATATTCTAGGGAACACAACTAACTTTAGAGCAACTGGACCTATTCATAGGCTTAATGTTATATGTCCGTATACAAAGGTACATTACTGAATCAAGACAGAATGCATAAATGAAAAAATACATAGGTTTTGTTCAAAAGATGCCTACGTGAATAACATGCCCTTCGTGACTATTTTAACTAAGCAGTCATTCTAAAAATATCACAGTACTCTTGTAAAACAATTCTTTGAGAAGTCATTAATCCACATACCTTTTTAAAGGCCACAAAAGTTTACTGTATAACTATTATAAATAATCCAAGTATTTTCCAAAAAGTAAACATAAATTAAGTAAATAATAGAAATTTAGGAAGAAAGCTATATATAAGTATTTGTTTCCTTTTTGTTATCAAATATATACAAATCTTTCTTTTTTGCTGCTGGGATGGAAGTAGCCTGTACGTTCCAGGGCTATTTCCAAGAGTTTACAGAACAGCAGCTTACTAACATGAAGTGAATACCAAGAGAAGAATATAGCTTATAGTATCTTGATATCCTTTCTTTCTAAATATGGGATGGTTACAGATCAAGAGTCTGTGCTTTAAAGAAAAGCATCTAAATAGTTTCACTTGCATTCCAAGATGCATTGCTTCCAGTACAACCCCTTCTTCAGCTATATAAAAATGACACAATCTCAGGAAAAACAAAACAAGAGAAAATGCACCCAGAAATGCATTTACACACACACATATTTGAAGGTTAGGTTTAAAAACAAAGCCAGACTAAAATGGCCACAGCTGATCCCGATGACACTTAAGACTGCACATGTATTTGAAAAATTCTATTTATATGCATTTAGTTCTCGTGAAAGGTATTGGATTACTAGGCCTAGAAATGAGAGATGGGATTTTCTAAGGAGACTATGAGAATTAGGCACTGACATTGCACTTCAGTTGAATGCAAGCTCCCAGCTGTTCAAGCTTCTTTGAGGTTTTAGCCACTAAATAACATCACAGTCTTGGCAATAGTAAGGTTTCACCATAAGGGTACAGGCTTTCCTATACTCCTAAAGTGAAATGCAATCCTATGTTTACGATGCAAAAAATGGTTCCAAGCAAGCTGGTATGTTCTGCTGCACAGCATATTGACTTCAGAGGACATCATGACAGAATGACGTTATGCTACTTGCTGCATGGAGGAACAACAGAAAAATCCATCTTGGCCTCAGAAAAATTACAATCTAAGCACAGAAAGGGATATAATAAGCAGAAAAATAGTCAAATAGAGTAGCAATAGGCTTGGAAGACAGGATATCAGTAAAACAGGGTAGAAATAAGCTTCTGTCTCATTTAGGTGCACTGTTTGGCACAACAGTACTAGAAGGCAACCTAGTTTGTCCTCCACAACCATTCAAATTCTCAATACAATCAGTGGAGTGTCCCGGCTTCAGCTGGGACAGAGTTAATTTTCTTCTTAGTGGCTGGTGCAGCGCTGTGTTTTGGATTTGGTGTGAGAACAATATTGACAGCACATAAAACAGGATGTTTATACTTGTTGCTGGATGATGTTTATACTAAGTCAAGGACTTTTTGGGTTTTGGGCCCTGCCAGCGAGAGGGCTGGAGGGGCACGGGACATTGGGAGGGGGCACAGCCAGGACAGGTGACCCAAATTAGCCAAGGGATATTCCATACCATATGACATCATGCTGAGTATATAAGCTGGGGGAAGAAGAAGGAAGGGGGAAGACATCTGGCACAATGGCATTTGCCTTCCTGAGCAATTGTCACATGTGATGTAGCCCTGCTCTCCTGGGGATGGCTGAACACCTGCCTGCTGGTGGGGTAGTGAATGAATTCCTTGCTTTGCTTTGCTTGCATGTGCAGCTTTTGCTTTACCTATTAAACTGTTCTTATTTCAACCCTTGAGTTTTACATTCCTTTCCAATTCTCCTCCCCATCCCCCTGGCTGAAAGGGAGTGAGCAAATGGCTGCGTGGGGCCTGGCTGCTGGCTGCGGTTAAACCACACCACCATTAGACGTGATGGAGCTCTGCTTTCCTGGAGATGGCTGAACACCCACCTGCCGATGGGAAGTAGTGAATAATTTCCTTGTTTTGCTTTGCTCGTGCATGTGGCTTTTACTTTACTTATTAAACTGTCTTTATCTCAACCCACATGTTTTATCACTTTTACTCTTCTGATTCTCCCCCCTCCATCCCAACACAGGGCAGGTGAGTAAGCAGCTGTGTGGTGCTTGGTTGCTGGCTGGGGT
The DNA here is from genome assembly GCF_015220075.1 of Falco rusticolus. NCBI lineage: Eukaryota > Metazoa > Chordata > Aves > Falconiformes > Falconidae > Falco > Falco rusticolus. The sequence goes on along the minus strand of NC_051189.1, from coordinate 67,961,689 downwards.
TAAACCACGATATGGAGATAAGAAAGAACTAACGTACATCTCAAGATTTGCTTAAATTGTCTGCTTTATCTAAAGAAAGTGTAAGTAGCCAAGATGAAACATCAGGAGCTCTCATTTGCTCAGGAAAAGGAAAACTCGTGTCCCAAACTTTCTAGAAATTAAGGCACTGTTCTAGGAAGTAGAACTCCTGAGTTTTGGGCTACCCTTATTTTGAGAAGGGCTGAATCCTGTTCTCCTGTGTCCCAGGAAACTGTAAGAGGTGGCATTAAATATCTTGCACATATCCTTTCTTCTTGAAACCTTGCCAATGGACAATGAGGAACCATCAGGAGCCAAAAGCAGATCTAATGCCAATTTTCAGAATTGTTCTTCTGTTTTCAGTGATGTTCCCCATATAACTTTCCTAGAAAATCCAGACAGGGTCCCAAAACCCTGTCCTGTGCCCTTTTAGCTCAGAATTCTAAACAACAACTAGAATCAGGCTGCAGGCAGCACTGCCATTATTAATTGAATGAATCCTGACTTGCCAAATATTCAGGCCTCTAATGAATACCGCAAAATACAGGAATAAGATCCTGTTCACCTAAAAGGTGTACCAAAAAGTCTTGAGGCCAAAATACCCATCTCCCCAGCACAAGGAATTCTGAGCACACCTCAGTAATTTCACTTAGTTGTGCAAGAACTTGCAGACTCAGTAGAGAGGGAACTGAAAAATAGAAACTCCTGAAGGAGTAGCTGCTTTTGTATTTAGACAGGGGTTTGGGGCATGATTTAGATCAGGATCCTCTCTGCAAAGCTGAGTGGAAACTAGAGGTATCTGGGTAGTTGATCCCACAACCTACTTGCCCAGTGTAACTTTTTTACTGTTCAGGATACAAAGTCTTGTGAAAGGTGTTGCAAATTCCCTGGCTTTCCATTTCTCTCCTAAGAAGCAAGTACTTCATGACAAGTGGAAAATCGTTGCTTCACTGAGGACGTGGAGGTGATGTGATTAACATCAGGGGGGCCAGGACTTTATCCACTGTCTTTATTTTTGTTTCATAGTTTCGAACCCATAACAGTACACATTATCCCGACAGCGAGAGCTGACTTCCAACTGAGCTGTGGAGCAGACACACTTAGATGGAGAGGGACTTAGTTATAATCCTTCCTGTTACAATAGTCCTGCCATGCTACTGGTGAACTGAATCTAAAAATGGGCCATTCAGAGCAGGCAAAAAAAAAAATTAAAAAAAAAATTCTCCTGATATTATGTTGTACTGTTCTGAGGGAAAAGAAATACGAACATAAAGGAGGAAGCCATGAACAGATGCAGGTGGATAAGAACTCGGAACAAACAAATGCTGTATCTGCTTTTCAGAATACACTTCTGCAACCTAGAGCACTAAGAGAGCAAGTGTCACCCAATACCATATACTCATCTCTCACCTCTTGCACCACCACCAGGCAACAGACAGCAGTTCCCAAAAGCTGCACTCAAAGGCCTTGATTGGGCTGATTTCCCTGATTTGATATTGCTATTTGATAGTAACCACCTGCTTTGCCCTTGCAAGGGCTCAGATTTAGGTCTTCCCTCTCTGGTCTGACACTGACTTGAACAAATCTGGTACAAATTCCTTTATCTTTGAAACCTTTCTTCTACTTGAAAGTATTTTTATTGCTCCTCAAAATGACTACATTTTAGCATGCAAAAATCAATCAGCTAAATACCGTATAAGATGACTGTGCTATAATTTATTAGTGCTGATCAAAATCTTAAAGGCTGTGTAATTAAAATTCAAATTAAAATGTGATGAAAGTCACATTTAGTCACCTAAATGACAAGGCTGAATTCCAAATAGGTACAGAGTGACTGGACCCCATGCGAGATGAGAATTCGTGGATGCTCAGTATCACTAAAAGCATGTAAAAAGAACTTAGTCTTTGTTCAAACTTTGCTTCTTTTCCTCACGTAAATACATCTATCTAGACCTATGCATTATGTCACAGTTCATTAGTAAATGTCCTAAAGAAAACAGAAGAAATGCCAAAGAAATCACTTGTGGAATAATCTCTCCATAATGGGAAGCTTCTTCCTATTCACTGACAAAGAAATGACTGCTCTCATATAAGGGGTAACAAATCAGTTCCAGAAAATCTCTTTTCTAAAGAAAAATATGGATAGCTGGGTGTGCTTTATCCTTAAAAATACCTTTCAAGTTTTAACTTTTAAAATGAACTGTCCTGACAACTTGCAACAAACAGTTAATTTGGGACCCAGAAACATTGATGCATGAGCACTGTACCAACTGAAGCATGGTTTTCTATGGGTTCTTGCCCTGTTCACTAAATCTCTCAACACAGTAGCAACAGCTCCCCAACGTGTCTTTCAAGATACTCCCATCAGGCAAGAAAAACTAGCTGTGCTGGGTGGTGGGGCTGGAACAATACACTGGATGGTTGTAAGAGAGAGGAATGCATTAAGAGCTTAATTTCGCCTGCCTGTTCCTCACTGATTATTTCCACACACACACACACCCTCCTCTTCTCATCCACCTCTTTCAGGAAACATGTAGGAACTTAAATTATCTTAGCAACTACTACACGGTGTCAGTTTTGACCGAAACTGGCCAACAGCTTAAAAAGTTATTAAAGAGACTGACAGAAGATGGATGGATGGGCTGGTGTAAGTCTCAGAATAAGTTAGGAACATCAGGCTAAAAATCAATCCTCATCAACTGATTTATAAAAATTGCCTTTTTGAACTAAAGACACACCTACTTCCTGAAAAGAAAACAAATTACTAATAGGTTTTTGTATGTTAAAATATTCATAGAAGATATCTCCAAAATTTGCCCTTGGAAATGGTTCTCTGCATTTTACTGAAAGCTTGTTAACAAAACAATGTATAAAGTACATATTTTTCTAATGAAAAGTCATCAAAACTTCATTCATTTTGATAATCACAGTACCTTCTACAACTGTATTAAGTACTGTTTGCCCTGTAGACTGTGCGTGTAAAATTTCAACAGAAATGTTTTGAGGAAGTTCAGCATGGGAAGACATTCCACATGGGATTTCTAGCAGAACAAATTATGTCCTCGACTACAGTTGTTAGAGAGAAACCATAATTATCTTCAACAGGGATTAAAGGAGAGTGCACTGAAGTTACAAATATAAAGCTATAAATACTATATTTTAAGGGGTACCAGTAATATCACAATGAATTACTAGGATTATGTTCAGACAGTTTATGATGTCACTAGAACCACTCGATGTATTTATAGGATTAAAACAGAAATAATTTTACAGTATTCTGAACTGCAGAGTTTCTAGTTGTGTGTTTTTTAAATGATAACATCACTTAAAATATAAAATGATAGCAATGCTGGAGAACATCAGTGTTCCTTTAAAGCATTATTTTAAAATACGCATATATTCTAGGAATCATGGCAAGCTGGGCATTTTGCCTAAGCAGAAGGAAAACCAAACCAAAACAGGACTAGAGGTCAGCTGGCCTGAGGCACAGAGCAACGTGCAGCTGTGCTACCAACCCTGGGAGCACCAGGGAGATCTGGGCAGTCTTTAAGAGTCAAAAATCGCTTTGGAACCCCCTCTTCACTTCAGGAAGAATAATCAATTTGTTCTCAGGCTATGAACAGCAGCAGCTATTTCCTATCCCTCTCAGTTCCCACTATCTCCCTGTTTCAGTTCATTTACAGAAGGAGGTAGAAAATATTGAGGAATGTCTTCACTTCAGTCCCCCAGCTCATGGGTAGGAGGAAGGAGAACAGCATTGCACCAGCTTGTTTCACCTGGCACACTAAGCCCCAGCACGTATAACCTGTGAGGGGAAGATGAGGAGTGCTGTACAGACCTCATCTTTTATCTGAGGATGGAAAACAAGAAACAGTAGCTTTGACTCAAGGCATCCAAGAATGCAGAACAACCTTTTTCATACATATTTTGGACACTGTTTTTTTCCTTTATTTTTTCCATTATTAAAATAATGTATTTAAAAATACAGCATAAAATTCAGGTACATGTAATATGCAACAGCTTAAAGATAAAAGCTAAAAAACCCTAATATAGTAAACAAATTTAATGCTATTACCACCGCTTTTAACATTTTTAATAGATAGAAAGAAAACTGGAAACAGCTCTTGAGATTTTTTTTTTTAAAAAAGTGGTTTAAAAAAAAAAAGATAAAGAGAAAAAAAGAACACTGACAATACCAGTGCTGCACTCCATCACTTGCAATAACAAAACTAAGGGCTTTATGTGCTGGCTTTTACAAAGCAAGTCCCTAAGAAGTCTCAGCAATATCTACATCTGCTATTCAAACCTAAACAGGCCTAGCATAACCACAAACACCATCCCAATCAGGGACAATATAGTTGTAACAAGCAACTTAAATTACTTGGACAGCAGGCTCCTTCTAGACTGTCTCTTTGTTAAGGAAATCTCAAGTGAAATACATCCCTAATCCATGACTTCAGAGAATGAAGTACAGTATCATACAACAGAGTCTGCAAAATGGTTTTAGGGAAGGCAAGCTGTTGCATACCAAATGGCCTGTCTTCCCTACACCACATTTTCCTGTGGGGAACACTGTCTTCATGCAGCAGCTCAGGAAAGAAAAAAGGTGACTGATAGTATGGAGAGCTGCAAGGCACATGAAATCTTTGGACAAGCTCTCCTTCTTCCTACCACAGCTTCTACTGGCCAAGCTTAAGCAGCAGCTTGGACCCCATGGGTCCCAGGAACTGAGCTCCCAAATCTCTGATGCCTCTGCCTCCAGAGCAGATTGTCTAGTGTGCTGGAGGTCTTGGAGATGGGCTTTAAGCCTGTAGGGGTTCCCCACCACACTGGTGAGGAGAGTAGCCAGGAGCACGAGCCTCCTAAACCCCAGGTGCTGACTAGTCCCAGAGCCTCATTCATTGTATTGTGGCCCCTGGAAAACACCTTCCAGCCACACCGCAAAGGTGCAGGCCTGGTGGATCAAACCCACAGCTTCCACTTTTGAGGCAGGGAGCCTCATTGTGGAGGCAGAGGCTTTAGTACCTCTGTTCCCAAAATGCCCCAATGTACCGCTCCAGGGGAATTTGGGCAGAAGCTGTCACACAAAGACAACTTTGTTGGAATGTGCAAGCGATGTTATTTAGCTTCAATAAACCAGGAGCCATATTTATCTGGAAAATTGCTCACCAATTCTAATGCATTAGAAGTATCTCAGTAGCAAGCTGTTCTCAAACAGAAAGGTTTTTTCTTTCTTTCCTTCCTTTACCTGCTATTCAGCAATTCTTTTCTTTTTCTTATTTTCATCAGTTGTAAAGGGAGAAAACCTTTTCCCTTTTTGTCCTTTGCACTAGGCGACACCTCTTTCTAGAACTTCTTCTGAACTGAATTTGTTTTCTGTCACTTCCCAACATTTTAACCTATTTTCTATGTCACATAGGAAGGAGAAATAGGGAAGATTGTCACAAAGACAGCATTATTACATAAACTTTCTTACATGGTAGTAGCCATATTGCCTGGAGAATAAACCACACGTAATACAGACGGCTATTGTCCATTAATCTCATCCTGAAGGCCTGCACACCACCAAAATATTTTCAGACTGCTATCAGCCAGGTAGTTAGCAATAATAATAATTGCTTGTAGATTTGACCAGCCCCAAAGATAGCTTTGGCTCTTTTATGATGACTGGAATAGGGATTAAAGAGTGGTAAAAGAAACAAACATTTATTTTTTATTCTGTGTTAACAGGTAAGAGCAAAGAAAACATATATAGTCACTTTAGCCTTTTCTTAAACTACTTTTTACCTAAGATGGTCATATGAATCAAGCAATTATGCCAATGACTATTTTTAGATCAAACTATTCCAACAAATGAAAAATTATTTGTAGACATAAAAGATCTTCATTGTACATTTTTATCAGAAGCACTGTAAGAACAGGAAATTGCAAGTCTTTTTTGTTACTAAAAGCTATGTTTAGACCATAGCCTTGCCATTCATCTTAAGGTTAATACTAAGATTTTATTTACTATCAAAATACAACCTACTTAAGATTATTTTAGTTTGAAATATATGCTGGTGTTCCAGATTTATAAACGTTAATTTATTATATATTAAAAATAAATATAGGTATATTTACTATAACATTTATGCTCCTTAAGAAAGAGGAATAGATAAGACTGTGTTGATTGCATGTGATAGGAAAAAAGAAGTGTGAGGACAGGAAGAAGATAAAATGTCATAAGACAATTAAGACATTAGTTACATTAATCTGTCCACTGCATGAATTGGTCTTATTCATATTTCCTAAACACCAGATATTCAGGTTTTGCATTAAGTGTGTTGGACTCGAATCCAAAAAAAGAGCACCGGTACAGCAGGAGAGAGGCTGCATAAGAAGAAAAGTTTAGGGACAAAGCCCAGACTGAACAGCGAGCAGAAGACACTAACTACTGCAAGAAATCAGGAACCCGAAAATGTTTTTGTAGAACTTAAATCAAAGTGTGAACAAACTGATGGAGTGCTAAGCTAGAGTCCCAACAGGCTGCAACAAAGAGAAACTGTCAGAAGTTAAAACTATATAGATATTTTTACATTGATATCAAGATGACTGCATGTTTCAGTAACATTAAACTCAGTGGTTACCCCTGAAAAATTTAGCATGACATTTAGGCTTAAATACATCATTTAAAAGTTGTCGTTCAAAGGATTCAATCCAAAATGAGGCTAGAAGAGTATTATCAATGCTTGCAATTGCAGCACCGGCTTGAAGATACTTGGGTAGATCCTTAAAGTCCCAAGTCCAGTGTTCAGTATTAGCATTAGAATAACAGATTCTATTATTAGAAAATTAGAATAATTCATTGAATTATAAAGACAACTTTTCATTCCTCTACTTAGAGTGACCACAAGAAAAAAAAAGTGGAAACCAACAATAAATAAATAAATAGAAATAAGGAAGAAAAAACAAAACAAAAAAATGCTTGAGTTACCAACATTCATGGAATTATTGATGGATTTCCATATAATAAGGAGTATTATCCATTAAAATAAATAAAAATCCATAGTACCCTTCTATGAAGTACAGTGCATTTACTATGCTATTAGTTAAGAATATGGAAAAGATTTTACAAAGTGATGATACTATTGCATACTGTGCAAAAGCCTCTTAACAGGGCAATCTCCTTGTGGACCCTAGTCATTAAGTTTACATACACCAATATGTTTGTTTGTGCACGTACTTATGTGTCTCTTTTTAAGAAACAATCATGTTTTCTAATAAGCATACGTTCTCTTAAGTAGTCCATGCAGTGACTTGGCATCTGACAGGAAGGACAGAGAGAACTATGAGAGAGGGAGATAAGTTCTGTATGCTGCTGCCACCACAATTCTCAAAAATTGCAGAGACTGGATTTCTGTCAGTGCAGAGAGAATAAACATCTCCCAGCAAGGGCCATATCACTGTGTGCTCTCTGGTTCTACAAGTTTCTGAACGTTAGGAACTACCTGTGGAGTCAAGTCTCTTGGTTAATGTGACAGCTGATCCATATTTTGCACTATCTCATTGCATATTTTTAAGATGAGTTTACCATATGAACTATTTGCTATAACAGGTGAAATAATAATAAGTTTTATTAAGCAACAGAAACAACATAAAGAGAATAATACTAACCCTTTTGTATGCCATGTATTCACTGGAACGATTAAAGTGTTTCAGATTATTTTTCTTTTATAGACTAAAATACTACAGCATAATTTATTCCAGATTAATAGAAATATTAGCGAATATTTTGTCTGAATGTTTATTAAAAACTAAGAGCTGAATAATATTCTGAGGAGTTTGCATCTGGGAACTATGCCCATGCACTGACAAAATATCTCTCCAAACTTCTATCTTCATTTGTTTATAATTCTGCTAGCACAAGACACCGGATATCCTCAGCTCCTGCTGCTGGTCACAACAGAAGCTCAAGTGCTTCCTGAAAGCCCAGTTTGCTTTATCACATGCATACATTATTGTACTTAGCAATTTCTTATTAGTACAAAGTATATGCACTTTCTTTAGTAATTCTGCCTTTGTGATATATATAAAGAAGTGGTTTTCCATAGTGCAGTGGTGCTTGTCTCTTGGAGTCCCCATCAGCCTAATGTTCCATACAGTTGTATAACCTAGTTATTTCCTATACAAGCATATTAAATTTCACTGGTTACCAAGAGCGTATGAATGTCAACATTTTAATGATAAATACACTGTTTTATCATTTTATGTAGAAGTTGCCTTAACAGGCTTTCAGTTTTGCTGTGAATAAGTACATATTGTTACCTCAGCATTTAAAGTAGTCCCTAGTTATTCTTGATATAGGGAATAGTGCACAGCTGATGCAATCATACCAAGACAACTAAAGGTTATTAAATTCACCAAAATAAACAGAGAGAAAACACTTACTTTGCACATTCTTATGACTTAGGTGCAAATCCTGGAGCGTATTATAAACTGGTCTTTACAACCTATGAACAGATACTATAAGTCAGAGGGAAATAGGAACTCCCTAGGGATGCTGTCCAAAAAAAGAAAAGTAGCCCCTGTGGAGTCACTCCCCCTAAGTCATGCTGCTGCTGCTGCTGAAAATATGCAATGAATCCTTCTGCAGTTGGAATTTCAGATGCCATAATCCCTTACAGAATGTTGTCTAATTATTTTATTATGCATAATAAATGTAAAATATTTATTTTAGTTTACATAATTATATTAAAAATGTATGCCATTTATTCTCAGTCTTTTAAGACATCCTTCACAAGTCATATACTTTATAGAAAGGTGCATTTAAGGAATTAATGCTGTTTTACTGGCCTGGCTGTTTGTTTTATACAACTTCTAAACCCTCTTATCTACAGCTGTGGAACATCACCAATCCCCTGGGATGCTGCCCTCCATTCCCTCCTTCCCCTCACCACCATGAGTACTCTATGGAAAATGAACCACACAGTGGAATCACAAAGAAATTAATTTTGTTTAATTAAAGCACAGGGATGGCACAAAGTACATTAGCATTACACCTGTCCCACACCCTCACAGTCAAAATTGTAGCAATACTGTTTCTGTATCACAAAACTATGCCAGTGCTCATTCTGAGCCCTGAACTCCAACAAATTTGACTTTGTGAGAAAAATGGGGCTCTGCCTTTCACCCCCACACCACAAAACAATGTAATACAGACCCATACCCCTCACATACACCATGAACATAAATTATCACTTGCCTGAGAAGCTGTGATACTTACATGGACAGTCAGTACGAATGGGAGTTAATTTAAAGCCTAACATACAACTAAAATGAGATTCCTAATACTTTACTTTAGACACATGCACAAAACCAGTTCAGTTTTTGAAATGCTGTATATCTGCATCTTTCATTGACATCATCAGGCACGGGAGTTTAGCACTTCTGAAATCAGGTTAAATTCAGGTGCCTAAATATGTTGCAGGTTTAGAAAATCTGGCCGCAGACTATACAACCAACAGATTTCGGAATCAGTTGAAGTTCACGGATATTGTTCAGTTTCAGGATGTTATACAGCTCTTCACTATTTAAATGCAAACAGTATTGTTGTCAGTATAACTGTAGGACTGTGTAATCTGAAAAGTTCAGCCACATAACACGTCTTTTTTCTATGACTAAAAAATTACTGCATATGTAATAGTGGTATAGGGCCCTATGAGACCAATTCCCTATTATAAAATTAAGTTGAACATTAATTCAGAGTGAATGAATATTTTTGTATGACAAAGCACACTGACTTAAGAACAGAGACATGCTGTGTGATTTGAAAAAGTAAATCCAAAGGAAAATTGTGCATATTTTTATCTAAATATGGCAAACCTAAATTGAAACCACAAATATAAGAAAAATATAACCAAAACATTTATCAAGCATGTTTTTATATTTACAAATATATGTTATCTTTTTCTTCCTTCAAAAAGAATTAATTTTAAAAAACAGACTGAAAATATAATTTCTGTTTATAATTGTTAGTAGAGGTCACATACTGCTACATAGAAAAGCAGATGTTAATTTCTTTGTTATGAATATACAAAAGATTTAGACAAAAATATCAAGTGGTCACAGTACAAAAAGTAGAGATGAAAGGTAACATTTTTGCAAGAATGTTTAGGTATGATCATAAACATAGATAACAAAAGCAACTTGGTAAAATAAAATTAGCAAAATCTCCCATTTTCCTTTTGGGACTATGCGTACTATTGGGAATATACGATTTGTGAGCTAAAAATGCTAGATTAGTTTATTATTCACTTCAGAAAGCCACATCCATTTATGTCTTTTCCTAAGTAAGAAAATAATTTCTCATGTTGTGGGTTATATAGGGAATAAATTCCCTTTTCTCTTCTATGCAGCCAAAATAAATCTTTTTCCTGTAGTACCTTACAGACTATTTCACTTCAGTTTTTGCTGCTAAGCAAAAAAACCACCCGAACAACCAACCAAAAACCCACCACCACCAAAAAACCCCAGCCACCAAACAAACACTCCAAACACCCACTCCACCCCCCCAGAAAAAAAAACCAAACCAAAGACAAACCCCACAAACCCTAAGATTTTTAGATGCATGTCCAGTCACAGGTGATCCAGATTTGCCTAACAGTTCCTAAACTCAGGTTAGTTTATTTTAATAGCCTTTCTTCCTTTACTCCTAGCCAGGGTTAGCTAGCCTTTCACTCACTAGACTGGCAAGAGCTTTTGCAGGATGATTGTTCACAATTTCCTCCCAAGGAATTGAAAAGCTTGAAATCAGAAATCTCTAAGAACCCTGTGAGCACTGATGAGCTGAACAGGAATAATTAAATTACCTTGTATTTAGACACTCTTTTAATTCAAGTGTCTCAAACTACTTTATAAAATAGAGAGATCACTTCACCTATCAATGAAAGGAGATTTTGTGGTAGCACTAACAATACTCTTCTCCAATCCGTACACAAAATGAGAAATATTCACCTTGCTGAAACTACAAGGGTCATTAAAGAGTCTGCAGTTGCCAAGCAACACTAAACAGCAACATCCAAAACAGTCCAGATGAACTTAAGAGTGCTGGGACTGAGTTGAAAGCATCACGATGAGAACTCATCCACTAGACATGGCAGCAAATTTTATTAAAATCTGCTGACCTACTGGTATCTTGATTTTATGTTTTCTGTAGGCGATGCTCGCAAAAGTACACACTGTCTGCTGAACTGGTGCACAGGACACTATTAACAGAGTTGCTAATATATTTCCACAAAAAGAGGTAGCACTGGGTGAGTTGACAAGGAGGCAACATGATTCCCTTAAAATTATATTTTAAAACAAAAAAAAAAAAAAAAGAGAAAAAAAAAAAGGTGAGAGGGGTGGATAAAGAGCAAAAAAAATACTTGCCAACAAGTCTGGCTAATATCCCAGGACTATGGAAACTGGCAAGCACAAATAGGACTGCTGGGCTAATAAATACAGCAACCCCTCTACTAACTCCTCTGCAGCTACAGAGTGCCTCGCTGCCTCTATGAACTTGCAGCAGCAGCAACAGTGCTCTGATTCCTGCATCCCTGCCAGATGGTTTTCAGCTGAGCTCAGAACAAATTTCCTGCAGAATCAAAGCTTCATCAGCTGGTATCTGTAGAGATCAGCCTCCAAAGATTAGGTCAAAATTGGCCTGTAAGGGATGGAAACTAACATTCCATTACCATGAAACATTTATTTTTCAATAATATAGAGGCAGGGAATGCTCAAAAATTTCTTGTTAATCCTGATAAAATTAAAGTTATGCTTGCTTCTTCTCTAATAACCTCCAATACAATAAATTACCAGCAAAAAAAATGGCATTTCTATCCCATACAGAAAACTGTCCATCCAAAGAAAAATGATCTCCCATCTTTTCACTAAACAGAGCATTAAAGTTACACATTTTGTCATACTGAGTGAGGGAATTACATCCACTCATCGCATGTGTGTAACAGGCCCCAAACTGCAAACTAATTCACATCTACAGTGTTCCCCCTCCCTAGGGTCTTCAGGCCAGGAACTCAAACCCACTGTAACCCACCTCTCACTACTTAGTTCTTTAATAAGAATATTCCTTCCAATTGGGATAGTTCATTACAGTGGATGCCCACAAGATTAAGCCTCCTCAAACATGTAGCATCAAACATAGCACACTATTGCTTGTATGCTCTCACTTGACTCAACACAGGCCTTTTAAAACAACCACTCTGCAAACACAAACCCATCTTTCTTTCTTAGGTGACTTACTGAAGCTGACAGAAACATTTAAGAAAAGAATAGATAAAGAAAAGAAAAGAGGAAGAAAAGAGGAAAAAAAAAAAAAAGAAAAGAAGTGAAGCAGGGGGACCCTTAAGGTAGCAGCACAGAAATGGAAGCCCCCACCCCACTGAGGTTATCAAATTCAGTTCTCTGCAGTTCTAGACATTGATTTAATGGGTGCTCAATACAGAAGAGTTCACACATTTGCTCCACATACACAAAGCAATGCAACAATTTTTTTTTGTACAGATACTGCACGATCACTGCAGAAGCCTTCTGTACAGAAGCTTTCTGTAAAGCAGCTCATAAATAGCATGAAACCAGGTATTTTGAGAGCAGCTAGGCTTTGTTTTATAATCTTGTTTTAGGAAACTACATTAAAACTTATACTAAAAGAACATTACAGTTGTATGCTCAGCATTAAAAGAAAATATAAAACACTATAGTGGTATAATCAAATGTTTAACTTTCTCTTGCATGCATGCATCACAGCACATGCATCTAATTACATAATCATATGCCATTTATCAAATATAATACTGATTTTTAAAAAACATTTTGCACATCAACTCTTGAAAATTGCTCATTAATAACTTCTGTGAATTCCTTTATAGTACATACAGAGTAGCCACCTCACTGCAAGGTATTAAAAGTATTCAAGAGTGTAGAAGCATGTTTAAGAAGAGCAAAGAACCATTTAAGAAGCATTATGAGATCATTTAATAAGTAGTCTATAATGAACCAAAGACACATGGGGTGAGCACCAGAAGTAATCTCAACTGTCCATGCATGAGATTTTTGAGAATTTAATCTATAGCCCTAAAAGGATGGGTTTTAGTGGTGCAACATGGGAGGCCTTGCCACGCAACAAACCCTACAGCCAACTCTCATCCAAACACCCTGGCTGGCAAGGAGAAGGAAAACTGGAGCAGAAAAACAAGACTCTGCAGCACCGTAACTAGCTCCAGTTGCTTCCCCCTCTAATAAGTGTCTGGTGAGTATTTAGGCTGCTAAGCCTTTTAGGAGACTTTTCCTTTCTTGGTGAAATGGTTGCAAGTCAACCGAGAAAAATTTCAAAACTGCAACTGATTTGAAAAGGCAATGCAGATAAGCAGCCTCACCATGGAGAGTTCTAACAGACACTAGAGCAGCTGTGAAACAAACACTCAACATAAGCACTGCAGTGTTACGACCAAAAGGTTTCCCATCATTTGTTTTTCTTTATAAAGTAATATCTAAATACTGAAGACTAAGTTTTTAAATTTAGCTCCTAATTTAATATGCAATTACTGCTTCCCTGATGGTGTTTTAATGGCAATATATTTTTACTGGTGACTTTAAATGAACCTCATCTGATCACCTTAACCCTTCTCTCATCATGCTTTAGTTAATGACTCATTACCTGTAGTCACACCAGGGACATCTGTAAGGCTTTTCTCCAGTATGGACACGCTTATGTCGTGTCAGATGTGATTGTGTTGTGGAAGCGAAGTTACACTCATCACATTTGAATGGCTTCTCTCCTAGAAGGTGACAAAGGAAGACAGGCATTATTGGTTTTCATCATCAGAAAGGGAAGACAAGTCTAGATTTCTGGCATCTCCCTTGAGACAGATTTTAGTCCAGTACATCTAACAACCACAAATACAAAATAACTTTCCAAATACAATGTATTAACTGAAAAATACTATTACTATGACAAATACACATCTATTAGTAGTCAGCTGATTTCCCACGTGTTGTTACACAGCAGCAAAAAGGAGGTGAAAGAAATACACTGAAATGGCAATCATGTTACTGGTCCTTATTTCATAAAAATATCATCAGGTGACAGGTATTCCTCTCACCCTATACCTTCTGTTGAAGCTTGAACCCTGAAAGCAACACTGTTAAGAGTCAGAAGGTGAAAAATCAGTCTGAAGCTTGTATTTAGTGCTTCTCAGAAAGGATCATCTCCAGGAAGAAACTTTGTTTTTGTCTCTGGTTCTGGATTTTTCATCTTATCCGTGAAACAACACACATAAACCAGAACTGAGAATATGAACCAGAACTCAGTGCTCCATTCCCCCTCTCTTGCCTGCTACCCTTCTGCCTTTGTAAATCTTTTCTGAACAGTGGGCCAATTTCAGCAGAAGAACTTGAAAGTTTAATGGAAAAACCCCCCCACAAACCACCAAAACTAGAGTAGGGCAACAATTTTTTCAGAAGACTAAAATTCAGTCTCTGCTGAACATGCAACTGCAGTGAAAATTTCTAAAGATGAAGAGGAAAAAAAAATCTCTAGCTTATAAGTTATGATGTGAAAAGAGTACTTGTCCTTCCAGTGGAGGGGTCACAGAATCACAGAAAGGTCAGGGCTGGAATGGACCTCTGGAGATCACCTAGTCCAACCCCCTGCTAAAGCAGGTTCACCCAGAGCAGCTCGCACAGGATCATGTCCAGGCAGGTTATGAGTGTCTCCAGAGAAGGAACCATTCAAAGGGCCCACCCCACACCAAAACAAAAACCCTTGACAGGTACACATACTGCGATGCCTAGCTAAGACACTGGCATTCCATTTTTCCAACTGTTCACTGCAGAAATATTCTGTGTGGCTTACCATGTAACTACCATGCACGTAATTACCATTTAGGGAGGAAACAGGTTTCTTTTTGTATGCAGAAGACAAAAGGCAGCTCCTAACTGAGGTGATCTTGACTGCGTTGTGCAAGCCTTCAGAAGTATTTATCCTAAAGACTACATAAGGAATGAACATCCCTAACTTAAGAAGTTTGCATAAAACTGCCAGGGATGGACACCTACTTTGTAGACTGTTCAGAGGTCTAGAATAGGCAGTTTCAAAATTGAACCCTAAGCCTCTTAGCAGGTACAATTTGCAGTTTTTCAGACTGACAGGAGACACATCACCAGCAGAAGACACATCACTAGCAAAGGACCATGTCTCCAAGCTGGATTTTTCAAGCCTGCTTAATGCATGAAACACTCAAAAGACCTCCAAAGAGACTTCACTAGAATTCTCAGAAGAGAGAGAAATCTGCATTTTTCACTCTTGGAGACTGTTGGGGTTTTTTTCCTCCCAAAGTAAAAAGAAACGCAAGGTCCTTGGGCCTGAAAAGGCTGTAACACTGTTCAGAAAGACAACGGAGCAGCTTCTGAAAGCTCCATAAAGAGTTGGAATAATGGCTTTTAGCAGCTGCTGGAGAGAATACCCGCCACTATTTTTCATTTATTGTTTCATGGGACAAGGAAAGGTGAAGGGGCAGGACACAATGCAGAAGCCTCTATGCTGGACAAATTGAGACTGCTAGAAAGTATGTCTTTCCTGCCTCAAATGGGGTTTTCTTGTCAGGCACTGACTCTCTGCTCTGGAGAAGCTGATTCTTCCGGCAGCTTGAATGGTACTGGCTGCTGCTTCAATTAAACTCTCTAGGAGGCCATAGACTCCCTAGCAACGTAACCTGTTCTTGAACTGAAGGTTTCCCGTGCCTGATTTATTTTATCTTCTAGTATTAAAGAAGATAGCAATGTTTTCAAGCCTAAGTAGTAAAGCCACAGGTATTTTAGATAACATACATACTTATTTTAACTGCTTTCATTTAAAATGCATTAGAACCTTGCTAACTTGCGCCCTTGTAAGAAAGGCAGATCCGAACTGAAAGGAGATTTTTAGTTTGCCATTCAGGGGAGGATGGATCAGGTAAAGGTCTGCTGCTGTGCTGCGGCAGGGCCAGCGGGGCTGACAGACGAGTGAGGGCCAGTGGAAGCCAGGAGGGCTTGCAAATTCCATCATGACCAGAAGAAAATTGATAAACATTGTCCACTGCTCCAAGAAGTTTCTCCTTAGGAAATCCTTGTGGCTAACTGCTCCTGTCAAGTGGACTATGTGTAAATCTCACTTGACAGTAAATACATTACAGCAGCACCACACAACAAAAGCCAACTAAACTGGGAGGAAAAAAGACTGCCTAGCATGGCCTGTAATTCTTAGCAGCTGCACATGGGCAGAAGTGTTTATTTTTATGGAAAAGGAACCAGGTTGATAAGTACAGTTGAAAAAATCTAAAAGAAGACTAGACATTTATTTGAGTTGGGGGGTGTTGAAGAGTATATTAGCTGTAGCAGCAGTACTTTTATGTATTTGTTTATTTATTTAAGATTTCCACAGACCTATTCATTTAAGTATTTTTGTCTTCCTTATCTTTGGGCCAGAATGCTCTTTATCAGCCTTTGTGTCCCAGTCTTCCTTCCCCCTGTGCCGCTCCCAACCATTTCAGGCAATAAACTTAATTTTGTTTTTATATGGGCTGCCATTAAATATTCCAGGACGATTCACCCTCACCCCCAGTCAAGGATCTAATTAAACCAAGAATAAAGTAACACAAATCAAAAAAGCAATGCTGACAGTTTTTTTAAAACACTAGGTAATAACTATAAAATAGTGTATCCAAAAATGTGTGAGTAAGGACAAAGTCGGTGTATTTAAAGATTAATAAAGGTAACCCACAGCAGCCCCCCCACCCCCACCCCTTACCATCACAGAAGACTTGACTGTGCCTTATAACTTTTTAAATAACAAACTGCACGAAAAAGGACAGCTGTCCCCAAATGACCCCATGGTTAACAAGCTCTGTGGAGGGGAGAAAAGTAAGGACCCCCCGTCTTTGGTGGTTTTTATTTTGTTTTTAACACAGGCACTTTCAAAAAGCTATGTTTCCAAACCACAGGATCACAAAAGAAAAAATGGCTTTGCTTTTTTGACAATACTGCATCTGCAAGCAACTTCTGAAGTGCATCAGTTAAGTCACCTAATTTTAGCTCCAACAATCAAAGTTTGGGAAAGCAACTGATAAAATGGTCAGATCATGGGGAGCACCAGTCTGTACAAAAGCAGTTATTAAGCCTGCTGCTAACCAGTTAGCCTTGTCAGCTCTACCCATTCTGCTTTTCCTAAACCATCATGACAAAGGCTTTCTCTTTCTCTTGCCTCTCCAAATTCTGCACTGACTTCTTTTAGCATCTATCTTAGCTTGCCTCACTCCCAAAATACAGCTTTTTCTCTTTCCTTCTTCCTCTTTTCTCTGATTTTCTCTCTTTTGAATTCTCGGTCTTTGATGATGAGATTTTTAGGACACAGAGCATACCTTAGTGCAATCATGAATTTCTTTGTGCAATTATATACTTAATGTGTACTTTTTAAAGGAAAAATTAAATGACACAATAACAAAAAGTGTAAGTCTGGTAGTAGATGTTGATTTGTGAAGTGAATTTTTTGTTTATAATCATGACTGTCCAGATTATTTCTATCTATAGACTATATACGGCATTTATATGTGTGTGCTACTGAGGATCCAGCTTTCACATACGTGAAGAAAAAATAAAATCAAATGGTGCCTTCAATTTTGAAGTCTTGAGCAACTAATCAGAATCTTAGTAAGATGCAAGAAAACTTAGATCATTCGTCTCAACAGGAAACTATTGCTTTTAGTCCTATTTGTCTGTCACATGGTATGTTGAGCAGCACAGAAAGAATCTTATGACCTAAAGAATGAGTAGACCACAAAATACAGCCATCTGCTTACATGTTACAAGATTTTTTTTCTTATTTCCAACTATTTCTAGTGTTAAGGCTGTTCCCCGGAGAAGCACTTACAGTCTTGCTAACAAAGCCTGAAGTATATTAAAGTAAATTCTGTTTGCTTTTAGTCTGGCCAACTTTTTTGCATATAAGGCATATAAAACTAAGTACATCCTTGATCCCTTGCTTTCTTATGAGAAACCCTGTAGATGCCAGAGGATCGCTCTTCCATAGCAAAAAATGATTAACATTTATATGCTCAGAAATGGGAGGAGCACTGTTCCAGTAGACAATTTCTTTTAGGTAGAGAGAAAGTTTTAAGATACCCAGGTTTTTGCTGTCATTTCTGGCCAAACATTTGCTATAATCAAGTTCCACACTCTGCTGCAAATGTTGGCATAAATGGAAAAGGAAAAACAACACAGATCCTCCCCAAATTTCACCTCTCTTCCTGAAAAGAGCAGTAAGTCTTCTTACTGTGCTACATTTTCTGTGGTATTCAACATCATAATTTTTTTAAGCTGTGGTGGGGAAGTTGGAGGGAAGAGGCTACATTATACATTAAATTCAATGCCGAGTAATGTAACTACATATTAAAGTCAAAGAGCAGTTCACATGAGAAATAGAAACACAAAGTGAGTCACTCATCTGGATAAAAACACATATATTATTAAATTTTCTTTCTTTATTACATTGACCTATAAATGTCTTGAGAAGCGCACGACTGAAATGAGTGAGCAGAAGCAATCATACAAACAGTGATCTGTACCATATAAGCCACCATCTTCAAAAATTCATGAAAATACCTGAACAAAGACAGTCTTAAGCAGTTCCATAGGCTCAGGGTGACTGTCATAGAACTGCTGTGCACAGTAGGTGTACTGACCCTCTAATGCTCTACTACTGTAATGCACTTCTATAATCCCCAGGAAGACTCCACCACAACCAACATAGGAGAAGCAAATATAGACTGCCATTGTGTAGAAGATGAGGATGGGGCTTTTGCAGTTTGCAGAAGTACAAGGCAACATTAAAAAAAGAATCTCATGCCAGACAACACAGGCTGTGACTGATCAGCACTGTTGGATTGAACCAGCTACTACAGCACAAAATGGAAGTTTACTGGGAAAAATGTAGAAGGGAAAACTAGAGTGATATCAAAAAGCAGACAAACAAAGGAGGAGAGCAGAACAATAACAACAAGAACATAAAAAAAAGACATTTTAAAATGAAGAACTAAGTGTTTTCATGTTTTCAAATCAAGCCAGAAATAATTACCCTAGCTTGTTTTTTCTCTCTTATGCAATTTCCTAGTTGAGCACGATGAAGGCAAAATATTTAAATTATGTGATATGTTTATTTTATGTGTGTGTACATGTTTTTGGTGGCTGATTTAGGGGTTGTTTACTCTTTTTTTATTATAAAATTCAGATAATTGCACAAATTCTTTGTGGAATTCAACTAATGCTAAATTCAGCCAACACTAAAATTTGCAACATTATTTATCTTCCTAACTTCAGGCAGATTTTCTCACTGGGACAAAATATGAATAAAAAAAATATGTTTCAGCGTGACTCAAAAGATGAAAATTTTCCTCCCTAGTCATGTTGCAGCACCAGAACTACAGCATATACATTCCTGCAGCAACGCAAGCTGGCCCTTATTTACCACACAGCACCAGCTGATACTGCAAGTGGTCTAAGTTTCTTAAGACAGTTTATGCTTACAGCCTAGGCAGCCACAAATGCTGATTGTAAAGAATTTGACAGAGATGTAAGTATTCTTTACACTGTGATAAAATATTGGTCAAACTCTGGGCCACTCTTAAAGTTTCCATTGACTCAATTCACAAAAT
Organism: Falco rusticolus; assembly: GCF_015220075.1. Classification (NCBI taxonomy): domain Eukaryota; kingdom Metazoa; phylum Chordata; class Aves; order Falconiformes; family Falconidae; genus Falco; species Falco rusticolus. The sequence goes on along the minus strand of NC_051189.1, from coordinate 67,941,950 downwards.
AGAAGATCAGGCCAACACCTGTATTTACGTAGCCAGTGAAAGACTTGCAAAATTTCATACATTGATTCTTGTAGAATAGGACTGGAAGAAGATGCATTCAGATAATTAAAAAATGCTAGAACATTTTACCAGGATAAAATCAGCCGAAGACTTAGAATATTCTGTGTTCAAAGTGTACACTTCTCACAGGACCAGATCAGTCATTAAAGACATGACGTGTTTAACATAGAACAAAAATGTCAACTGGTGAAACACCAGTGATCCCTTGATAGGTCAAATTATTTTTTTCTACTTCACAGTTCTACTTTACAGTTGAGAAAGCCTGTATCAAGGAAATCTGTATGGAGATGCATCATGTTTGCAAATAAATTGAGTATAAACATTTTTCATGTCTTAAAACTAATGGCTTTTTCTTTCAGTCTAATGTTCTTGTACTTGTTTTCATTTAAAAATCAAAAACATGCTTTCCAGGGATAACATCCTATTTACCAAACTAGTCCCTACAGTTTGCTTCACGAGCTACCAAGAGCAGATCATGCCAGCCTTTTTCATACTGAGCTATACTTTATGTTCCCTGTAATATTTCCAAGGAAAGTGCATCTTTCACAAGGTAAAGGTATTTGTATATAAACCCAGGTTCATCTAAAAAGAGAGTAACAAAGGAAGAAATACCAGAATCAAGAACATTAAAAGGCTAAGTGGCTGGTCCTACAGCCAGTCCTCTCACGTCAAATATCTATCAGCAGCTGAACATTTCTCTTGGGTGTCAGGACACCTCAGGCCTTGAGGCTGGGACGAGAAGAGGCTTGTTAAGCCGGTTAAGACTCCTCAACTACATGTAAGGATTTGCTCATTTGGCCTTGAATCAAGGGTCTGTGACAGGTGATAGAAGTAAATCTTGGATTGGAAGATGTTCTATGTCAGCCCCCTAGACAGCTTGTATTACAGTAGGGAATTATTTAAGCCATTTAGACTATTTTTGATACCCATCCCTTATCAAACCTGATTGTAATTTGCTTTGGCATTCTGCTCTGGGAAAATTGTCCCAGCTGAGGACACAGAAGAAAAAATACAGGTACAAAGAGGAGTGCATGCAGCTAAGGACTGAAAAAAAGTTGTGCAATGGATGAAAATAGAAGGGAACCCATGAAAGTGCAACAGTGCAGGCAAAGGTGGATTATGTCATTCTCCTGGAAACAAACAGAAGCCACAGATAATTTTTCTGCTAAAGAATGATCTCTGATTGTTTGTGCCACAGAGGCAGATAAATGCCAAAAAGACAGATCCCTCTGCCTCTGAGATACTGTCCTGTATAATATAAAGTTAATAGCAAAGTAATAACGAGCTTCCAGTCCTGACATAAAATGTAAAGTTATGCTTGCTAGGTGCAAGCTTCATGATCTATAACCTGTGAATCCCTGTGACCATAGCACAAAAGTCTCTACCACACTGGCAAAAGAAGAGCAAAAAGCCAATGGAAACCTGGACAGCTTTTCACCAGGAACACACCATGTTTTCAGCCCAATTTTGCACATAAACCAGGAAATAAAATATTTTTTCTATTGGCTTGTGGCCTAAGGATATAATAACTATAAAAATATAACCAATAATAAGGGCTTACATTTCATAGAAACCAGATCTGCACTCACGTAATAGGTAGAGACAGGAAGGTTAAAGACAAGAATATGAATTTCTTCCACTGTACCATTCTGGAATGACTGGTTACCATTTGTATGGCTGCACTGGTTATGAGTCCTAGACATATACATGATGCCAGTGTGCCACATGGTAGTTCCCATCCCATCGATAAAAACAATTTATTTCTGCTAAAGAAAAAACATCTTTTTCATTCTTAGCCCATATTTGGCAAACATCAGCCAACATGTGAAGATTCTTCGAAGCTCCAGAAAAATGAAAACTGTTAGTTAAAACTGAAGCATTCAACTTCCACTAGTTGTAATTGCTCCTTTTATCATTCAGAGAGTGTAATAATAAGAGAACTTAGTATACTTACTAAATGCCTTTTCTTGGACACTTTAAAAATACAAACTTCCTGCAGTGAATTGAAACTGACTGTGGCAATACCCTCACACAGATGTATGTTTCTTGCTACCAGAAAAAAAATTCTGGAATTATGATTACTAGTTAGGGTTGCAAGCAAAATTTGGCCCTGTATTTTTACTTTTTTTTTCTTTTCTTTTTTTTTTTTTTTGCTTATGTGTTTCAAGATATTGCCTGACCAGCAGTGAAAACCCCACCTTTTTGAAAGCGTCAGACTTTCCTCCAAATATGGTTGCTTTAATAAACTGAAAACAGGGTGGAAAGAATGGCTTCAGACTCTCAAGAAAGTGAGTAGCTGCCTTCCAGGAAATTACGCACTTACGTGGTGTATGTCCTGAATCAAAATTAGTTTATTCAGGGACATCATAAAATCTCCCGCTGATATTCCTTTACAAAGTCCATGGAAAATTCATGATGTAACAACTACAGCTTCTCATTTTTTAGCCATTTCTCTCCACTGTACATTAGACAATGGTCACGACTCACACAGCAATTCCTGACGATATTACACTATCCTCACAATAGTCAGTAAAACAAAAACAACACTGGCTTAGGCAGCAACACTTCTGCGCCTGTTTGAACAACATCTATTCAAATAATCAAACACTTACATGGAACTACTAAAAAGCACAATTAAGATAAAATGTATTAATAAATGTTTAATAGTTACACTTTTCCTGGTCTTCTGAAACTAAGAACCAATTTAATTTTATCTGATATTAAATTTTTATAACCAGGTGGTAGGAAAGCTTTACTAATTCTGGGAGAGAAATCCTGCTTTACATGCCAACCATGTGGTAACTCTTAAAGTTGCACCTATTAATTACAAACTATCTTAAAATTACAAAAGGGCAACTGAAACAACACTAGCTTTCAACTATGTCTCAGTCCAAAATAATGGATTAATCTATATGTAGTCTCTAATTTTCACCCAGGGACATTCTAGCAGACTCTTGCAAAATCTTCACAGTAGGTAATCTATTTGGGCCTTGTGAAAAAAAAATAATAGTAGACTTAGCATTCATTTAAAGAAGAAAGCCAGTCTTTACAATTCTACTTCCTTCAGAAAAAACACCAAAAATACCCTCCACCCCCCCAAGCAATTATTCAAAGTCCCAGCTACCAAATTTGATGCAGACCTTGGGCATACTGATTTGATTTTACAAAAACGAGAAAAAGAAAGGTAAACAGTGAGCGAATGTACTATTTGTGCTGTAACATGGTATTTGACTTGCGTTACTCCCCAGTGCAGAGGAACTCCCTTGCTGGAGAAAATATAGCAAAGAGTAAAGACAGCTTTACTGACCTGTGTGCTGCCGCCGATGCTTGGTGAGGGCATGACGTGTCCCGCCGGCAAAGCCACAAAGGTCACAGAGGAACGACTTCTCGCCTGTTGCAACAATAAACAGATGAGGGACTGCGGAGGTCACAGATCATTAAAACATATCTATCAAGGCTTTCAGGGTTACTAATTCCTCCAATCAAATGTTTCCATGTAAATATGTCAAATGGGAATGAAATTACCACTGCGGTTTATTGACTGTGATAAAATCTGAAAAGCACCACTGAACATAATTACATACTTGTCAGACCCATAAAAATTAGCTTTATTATCAATGGAATGGTTTTGTACAACTTCATTTCTGTTAGATGTCTTCCAGATGGGGCTGCTTTATGCACTTGAACAGTTTTTATGCATATCCTGATTTTTTACAATTCCCATACATCTGGCCTTTCTGTGCTGAGTAAAGATTGCCTGGAAAAAAAGTTAATATACTGTATATATGATTCTGCTTAAATAAAATATATTGAATTTACTAACAAATTAAGGGTACTGAGAAATTTTCAACAGACTAGATCACAGTCATCTTTAGTTACCTTCTATTTATTAATAAGTATTAAATTATTTTCTTGAATATACAGAAGAGCCCAGGCAACAATAAAAGCCACATTATTCAGTACCAGTGGCAATTCAGCACTGTTTATGTTTCTAAAGTTTTCATGACATAAAGAAAACAGGTCTGGGGATTGCTACTGAAACTGCAGCAGAACTCATATTGTTCGTCTTCAAATAATTCTTCATTCCAGACCTCTGGACCAATTTAAGAGATTTTGGCAAGCTCAACACTCATTAAAAGTGAGTAAACACTCTCCTTTTAGTTTGGGTTTTTTGTTTGTTTTTTTTTGTTTTGTTTTTGTTTTGTTTGTTGTTTGTTTTAATAGAAGCTAGGATTGTGCCCCATTGTCTGTAAATACAATCTATCATTTCACAGCAGTATTTTTACTCAGTATGTACTAACATGCACAGCAATCTTAGCCCATGAAGGCCATATGGAAGGTCATTATGACTTAATAATGCTAACCTTAGATATAGACTCAATGACCTCAAATAAGACTAAAATTTTCAAAATATTTTTTTTTTAAAGAATTGCATTAGTCTTTGGAGCCAAATTGTCTCTTTTCACACTAACATAGTGGAGAGCGGGCTGGTGGGGCCATGATGTGGAATTCATTCCCCGTGGGGAAGGAAATTTAGTTTCTACAAAAGATGGCTGGGTTAAGAGGTCAGGTTTCAAATTTCCAAGTCCTTCTGTGAAGACAGAGGGATGGAAACCTCCTTGTTGTTTATTCTCACATAACCAGGCAAGCTAATTCATGAACTTTCTGGAAAAACACAGTGCCTCAGTTAACTTCAGATGCCATTAACATAAGCAAGAGACCATCTTGTGAGTGGGAGCTCCCCAGAGAGCACCAGAGAGACCAGTTGCCCTCTCCCTCCACTGCCTCCATGTAGGCCCCAGAGGAATCCCAGCTCCCCACCCCAGTCGCTGCAGCATGGGAGTCCTTGGGCCCTGTGCTACAAGAAGGAAAGTAATTCCTTCAAAGTTTCTAAGGCAGCCTGCTCTAAAATGGGATCATAAAAATGCTGATTAACCTCTACCAGGTAGCTAGGCTATGAAATGTGATTGGAACATATTAATCTCCATTTCAGAATAAATGGTATATTGTTATTTTCTGCAAATAAATCTAGGTCATGAAAAGCAGACTGAAACAGGATTTTGGGACTTCTTGAAAATTTGGTCCATTGATGAGAGTATCCCGAGGCAGTATCTAAGGCGTGAAATAATTTGGGCACCTCCCTTTAGGAGTCAGCTCTAGCCATCTGTGATTACAATTGAATTTTAAAAAACCCAAACAAACAGAAATATCAGAATTGAAACTCATCCTATCACATGAAGAATGCATATGTGCAAAATGATGTAACAAACTCCAAATTTTACTGCAAAATATTTGTCAGTAATATTATTGCTAAGGTTATACATGATTTTTACACAGAGATTTCTGCATAATCTCTTTCTTTTGGTGGTTTTTTTTTTTTGTTTTGTTTTTTTTTTAAATCAGGATCTTTGGCATGTAGCACTTCATCAAAACATCAAAGAAAAGGAATAGAAGGACTACACATAATTATTAATTATAATTAAATATTAATTTAATTAGTAAATTTTAAGTATAAATATTTCTAAGTAGCTGCAATGCCTAACACCCCAGCATAAAATTCACACTTTAAAGTTAAATGCTGTTACATGCCTACCAAGAAATTGCTCGTCATCTATATATTGCCATAAATTAGCTCATGTTGCATTTAACGTCTAGGAGCAAGCTTCAGTATGGACTGCAGCTTCATACACTAACGAGGACACAGGCTACCCATACCATCTTTGCAAACTCATGGATTAGCTAGGTAGTTTATATTTGGGACTTTAGAACAGCTTCTTGAGCCACAGAGAAATGATTCAAAACCAACCAACAGCTTTAAAATAGGGAAATTGATCCATTCCATACAATTATTTGCCAGTTAAATATTCCGCACTCCTCTAGGTCAGATCTGGGAGCTGTCATGCAGGCAGGGCTCTTTAAGGAGTCAGTGAGGCTTTGGATCTGAAAACCTGAGACTGGAGGAGGTTTGGCCCCTGCTTTTTAAGCTCAAGAAAGGTGGTGATGTATTTGATTTTTTTGCAACGTTCATTTTCAGGGACATTAATGAATTAATTACCTTATTTGTGTATGTATTGTGGTATATGCATAAATACATGTATCCACACAGACACACAGAGAAAACTTCATCGCCTGTGACTTTAAGTTCAACTTCACACCATTTCCTAGCCCTGAAGCTTGATGTGGGTTGAATCCCTCATATCTAGGCAAAATATTTCATCTCATGTTACGGGCATGTATTGATATATACATGTATTTTACATTCTTCTGGATATGCTTAACAATTTTATCATTTCAACTTCAGAATTTGCGACTTTAACTTTTGGGAAAATGTAAGGGCAATATTTCACTTGCTGTACAGGGGGCTGATCTAACTTGCCATGTTTATATGATAGCAGAAATGCAATAGAAAACGGTCCCTTTCTTAACAACTTGAATTAGTTTCAAGTGTGCCATTTTGCATTCAAATGTAGAAAGACACGGAAACCAATCCTTTATTTTCTATTAGAAAACAGCCACTGTCCCCTACCTCTCATTATGGTGCAGACTACAAGACCTAACAACAAAAATCCATATTATTGATCTAGCCAAGTCTCCACAATTATTCTTTAGAAGGAAACGCCGACAATAAATTACATCTGCACTGGCTTTTCATCTGCTGTTCGATATAAGTGATCTCTCAGGGCAGGCTGGAGACCTTAAATCGTCAACACCCTTGTCAAAGAAGCTAAGGAGGCCTGGGCTTCCCACAAACAGCTTTGGAGGAACTTTTAACCTACAGTTTCAAGCTATAGCATGGATTTTTAGAAAATTGGGGAGAATCTGTTCCGGAATAATAAACAAATATTTTTACTTCCAGTGAAAACACTGGGTTTGATGTCTGTAAGTAAATGGCCGGGCTGTAAGTACAGCATGATTTTTCCAAGTCTCTTTTTCCCTTTCTCAACCACACACATGTCTAAGTTCCTAGAAGAGCTCAGATAATGTAATGTCAACCTTACACCGCTTTTCTTTATGTACTATAATTATATGAAGCCTAATAGAATTTCAAAATCTGCATTCCATACATTTATTTCTTCTGAAACCAATGTCACATATTGGTTGTATGAAAAATGATATTTACTGTTATTAGCACTGAATGGTATTTTTAAGGACTTCGGCATATTTCACAGGCACTTATTTTCTAGACACTGCACTTGTCACAGCTTAAATTTTATTTAACTTCAAACCTAGAATTAACAATGCCTGTTCCCTTGCTTAAAGGTTCTGTATAACTTAAATCAATTAAATTTAAGCACATATTTTACAAAAATGCTCACTTGACCCATCTGAAATACATCACCAAATTTGATTTTTTTTTTTAGTAATTATGGTTCTCTGAAGAGAAAGAAAACCAAGCTTGTATTTCAGAGGGTATTTTACTTGAGCATACAGTGCCACACACACACACAAAGGCTGCAAGGATAGAAAAGGATTCCTATTAAAAATAACAAGTGCTGAAGAGCTTATTACTTCTGCTCTTTCCTTTGCACCTGTACTCAGTTAACTGAGCTTCTTTACATAAAACCTGGTTGTTTTTAGTCGCCAGCAGCTCTATCCACCATTTAATAGATATATAAAGGATTATTGCAGACACTGCTAAGAGGATGTTTACTTTTACATGTGTTTACTTGGTTAAAGAAATGAGTTGTGTTTGAGCGATCATCCCAGAAGCTCAATTAAACCAAACTCAGATGGCAAATCCCTAATTTCAGTCCGTGGCATGCTGTTCCCCAGCTCCAGCTGTTGTGGGGCAAGAACTGGAAGCAGAAGCTGGCACCCTCCAAAAATGAAACGGTTTCACTAATTGGCACAGGAGCGGTCACTCCCTTTCTGCCTCTGTCACCCAGTTCTGCTGTGGCCCTAGGGAGAAACACATTCCAAACCTGTGTGAGTCCTAAAGTGGTCCTTCATGGCGGAGGCCGTGAGGAAAGAATAATGGCAGGTGGGCCAGGTGCACTTGAATGGCTTCTCTCCCGTGTGCAGCTTCATGTGGTTGTTCAGCGCCCACTTCTCTGTGAAGCTCCTGTCACACAGGTGACATGTAAATTTCCTAGGTAAGCAAGAGAGGAGGAATTAAAAGCCCGCACATGCACAAAGCAAGCAAAGGAGCGTATTTTTAACCCGAAGCATGGTAAATGCATAGACTTTCGTGAAGAGAATTGCAGACCAGGACTGTCATGTCTGTATAACCAGGCATTGATTTTTCTGTCGAGGCCTGGCACTTCAGCCATTTATTCTCTGCTTTGCGGTTGGGCCCAACGGGTTTGAAAAATTCTGTTACAGTCCAGTCACCCCTGAGGCAAATGTGAGAATAGATTTCACCTGTGCAGGCCCACACCACTTATCCAGGGCACTGGCTGTCAGAGCGAAGGCTAAATGAAAAGCTATCCATACTAAACTACTCAGACAATCACACTGCTCGGTGCCATGCTGCCGCTGCTGCCGCCACTGCCTTGCCGGCTTGAAATACTACTTGTAATAACGCTGTTGCGATAATAAACAAAAACTGTTTCAAAACGAAAATGCAGTTTTTAAAAGGGGTTGCAGAAACCGAAGTAAGTGTTTTCTGATAATGCATTCTCCTCCCCAGTGTTACCACAGGAAACATAAAAGATCCCAGTCGTGGCAAGGAAGGAAGGAAAAGGCAATTCATTCTGCTGAGCAGAGCCACTGCACTTCTTTGCACTGCAAGATAACTTCGTAACATCACGCAAAGCCAGCCTAAATCTGTGGAAACCTTGTTTCACATTTCGGGTTTCATGCTGTGAATTTTGGTAAAGCAGACACCCTGATTCAGATGTTTGTGTTTTACAGCTGTAATACTGCAGCTGAAAAGGCTTTGTCCCCCTTTCTCAACATTGGGCTGCACCTTCATATTATGCCTCACTGTCTCAAATACAACGTGAATTTTTATGCTGGCAAATTAAAAAAAAAAAAATGAACAGAGAGATCTAAGCCACAAACAATCTTTTATTATTGTCTTGCATGACATTTTAAATGTTTCTTCATGTTTTGCAGGAATAAAATTAGTCTCCCCTGCTAGGAAAAAGAAATATATATATGTAAATATATAAAAGCCTAGAAATACAGAACCAGAGGAACTCCCTACAAAGTTATTAAAGTAAATCTGACTGTGTACAGAGAGGTATATCAATAGAGAAAATGTAAAGCACCAGGTAAACTTTAATAGCAGGGTAACTAGCCTCAGCCTCCTCATACATGTGAGTTTACTTATTTAGTAGGTATGGAAGCACACTATGTGGTTATTGCTATAGCCCCGTTAATTCAATAACAGCAGCAAAAAAAGGCAGTGAAATACATACTGTGACATTGCTGCTATTATTTAAGTGTTCAGCATTACATTGTAAAAATCCTTTTTCTTATCTGGGAAAAAATCATATGGGCAGAGGTGCTGCAAGAAGAGCCTGTGCTCTGCAGAGGACATGTGGAAGCAGTGCAGGTCAAGAGGTGATGACAGAGAGAGATGACCAGGGTGTCAGTAGGTCAGGTTTATGAGGAGAGTATAGATTTCACCTCTTTTACCTACCTACACCATAGAGAACAGATCATTTGGCCTCCATACAACTAGAACTAGGCTTTTCAGATTTAAAAACATTTAGTGACAAATTTGGTAGACTTCAAAATAATCAGTGATATTTTTGTAAGAATGGGTTGTGTGGTCTGGTGATAACCGCACCATTTTCAACAGCAACTGTCCTAGCCTACGAAATTCCCCTATTTCACTTGTCTAGACTGTTTTTCCACTGTTTGCATTGTGAGGTCCAGCTCTTATGCCTGCCTTATCAAAGATGCATTATTTCTGGCAAGTTACAAACAAAATGATTAAACCAGATATGTCACTGTCCATAATCTAGGAAAAAGCTAAATGTTTTAATATGTTAATACTATAATTTGCACTCAGTAGGTTTTTTCCTAAACTGCTGCACAAATACAGCAATTTTCATATATGTATAATAAAGCTAACTGAAAATTTCTTTAAAGGACTTACTTAAAAATTAATAATCTATGTTAAGCAACCTATTTAAACAAATGCTAATTTCTCCCCCCAAAAAACATATTTTCACAAACAGAGAGTGAAAGATGAAGAAGACTTGTGTACAGTTCTGCTATATCCCAAAGGAAAAAACCCACCATATATATGCTGAATTGAAAACAGACTTTCAAATTACTATATCACTTGATCACTGCTTAGTGGCACTAGCGAATGACAAATATAGCTAAATACTTCCAAATGCACAGTAAAAAAATATCATGTCCGTATATCTCCCTGACAGGTCTTCATGCATTTCACATTTCAAAAGCGTGACAGGGATCTTATTTCTAAGATAAATTCCCCTATCTACTTATTTCCTCGTGTATTTATTGTAGATCTAACCTTCTACTACAAGAAATAAATAAGCAGGTTAAGTAGATGCTATCTTTTAACAAATAGTTTCTCCAGACTGTATTACAACTTTATGAATGTAAAATAAATCCCTCATTTTTAAATCCACCAAGACGTACATTTAACAGTATTGCACCTATTGAACCTCAATGTGTACTCTATTATTCACACACAATAAAAATGTTAAAATAACACTGAGAGTCTGTCTTTGAAGTGACAAAAGCCAGAAAAATCAGAATTAAAGCTGCGACTCCATCTCTAACCAACCCCTGTGTGTGCCTTTGGTAGCAGTCCAAACAGAGTTTCTGACCTCTGTTAAGCTATCTTTGTATTCTTTTTTCCTTCCCCCCCCCCCTTTTTTTTTGTTTTATTTTTTTTTATTTATTTATTAGTTGCCCTAAATGGAGAAGGATAGAAACAGATCACAGGAGGCTCTAGTGATGATAGTGATTTCTACTTGTCTCAGGTTCAGAGACAGTACAGCTGCTTAGGCACTTCAATGTAGATATTTTTGTAAATAAACAATTGTTAAATTAATCAGGCTTTTTTTTGTTGTTTCTCAGTGCTTTTAGACTTGGAATATTTTAACAAGTTTCTGTTGCTCACTTCCAACATTTGCAACAGAATTTCATGCAAGAATTACTGATCAAAGTTTATGACAGTTTATATTGTCATACATATGTTGAACATTCTTACTCAAGCACAAGATATAAACAGTACTGCTGCTGATTTCCTGATGTTTTGTATCCACCTGTGGTTAGCAAAGGCCCTTTTAACAATTTTTCTCAAAGGAAAGGTTGCAGTGTCGGCCAGTTATCACAAACTGGTTGGCAGCAGCACCAGCAGAGTGTGGTTTACAAGGAATATAGGGAAAGAAATTCATCCATCCAGAGTTTAACAAGGAATGTTTGTTGTGTTTTTTTTTTTTCCACAGGGTTCCTGGTTCATTCAACATGCAAGATGGCCCTGCTCTACAAGCATCATTTTGTGGAGAAGACTTTTGCCTTTCAAAATACTTCTCACATGAAGTTTTCTGACATTTTTTTCCCCCTTTTGGACAGTAACCCATATGCCTTAGCTCTGTTTCAATTGTTAAACCCCATGTTTTCCTACAGAACAAACAACAAAATAAACATTTCAAATTTTTGAAAAAAACCCCCCACTTTCACACGATCCATCAGTGGGGCCTGCATAAATTTATGCCACCATTGATAAAAAGACAACACATATCCTTTACACGAACAAATGCAGGAATTGGGGACTGCATTAGATCTCAACAAAATTTGCTAATGGTACAAGAAACCTAATATATGCCATATTAAACTTACCCTTCTTGCTGAAAGCACAAACCACAATTCATCAGCTCTTCTGTCCCTACATTATACACCCTCTCTCCCTTCACTTACCTTTTCCTGATCCTATGTTCAGTCATCTTTTTCTCAGTCCTCCACCTTAGCACCCATTTTTGTCATCTTCCTTGCTGCTACTTAAAACCTCCTACACACACAAACACAGCTTCCTATCCTTACTCTTAACCCATAACACTCACATTGACAAAGTTATAGTCAACAAAAAAGGGTATCTCAAAGTGTAAGAAAAATTAAGTTTCGCTCAGAAAACATAGTATGCATAAAATTATCACACATGAAGTGTATGTGTTCTTTTCTTTTTCGTGGGCTGATACACTTTCCAGGGATGGTTATGCAGGAACGGAATATAATTGATGTTTTCCAAATTCAAAATTTCTGCATTGGAAACCACATAGATCTTGGGCCCTGAAATCTGATGGAAAGCTGCATTTTCAAGACCTGAATAATTCACTGTCAGGTGGGGGGTGGGGTAGGCAGGGAAGGGGTTTTAAAAATTTCATAGTAATTTTTCAGCAGGGAATCCAGATGCTTATTAGTTCAAATATTACTACACAAAATCTATGCAGAAGACATCGATGATATAATTATACTGATTCCATCACATCTTCCTAATAAGCACCTACCAGAAACACAAGCTTCCTATGTGATAGTTATAGAAAGAGAATGTTCTTACCCTCAATAGTCTTGTAAGGAGACGGGTATGGCAGTAGGATGGAAAGCTGTGGAACATACCTAAAAGCAACACTGAACTGTGTACCATTTTTGCAGATTATTAAAACTGGATTATGACCTTAAGTGGTAACCCCAAATCCAACAAGCAAATATATTCCTCTAAGTTCTTGAAGTTTGTGTAATTGATCTGGCTTTATTCTGGTGGGTCACAACCTACTGTTGAAATATGTGTATAAATTTTAAGATGTAATTGCACCACTAAACTGTACCTGTTTTTAAGCATTTAAAAATACATAAATCAATAAGTGCCAGTAAGCACCTATCAGAGGACAGTCTGAAACATGCAGTTATCCTGAGAAAAGGATACTTGCATGGAAGAATTGCATACTGATGCCTCAAAAACAAATGCAGCTTGGAAAACTGAGCAATGTGTGAGGTAATTTATCACACCTTTGAAAAAAGCAAACCAACAAAAAAATATGGTACGTTCAACACACTTGTTCAAATGGGTCTGAAAACTTGACTACATCACATTCTGAAAAGTCTCTCAAAAATTGTACCGGGGGGGAGCCTGCACTTATCAGCACTCACATTTCTTCAGCTCCGAGGGAAAAAAAGTGTTTTCACAACTGCCATTGCCTCAACTCTCAGTCTTAAAATAAGATTGTTCTGTCTGACTTGTGCATCAGCAATAGGTTACGCTCATCAATTTCTGACCTTTGCTTCAGCTTTTAAATATCACCGATTTCAAATTTACCTGTCCTAACACACTGGCCTGAAAGCCTTGTGTCACAGAAGTGACAAAATTGGCCCGTTGCATTCAATGAAGCAGCACAGCAGAGGAAAATGTAGGCCTGTAGCTACAGGTTGGTTAACAACTCCACTAGCAATATACAAGCTAGAATACATCTCTTTCTTCAGTCTCTCCTGTGACTCTGCAGTACATTTTGAGGTGAAATGTAGTCAAAATTCAGACTTCTTGCAATTTAAATTTCTATGTTCCAAATTAAAAATATCTTCAAACATAAACAAGTATAAACAAAGTAGGAGTAAAATTACTTTATGTGAGGAAAACGGCCTTACAAGCCAACTGAAAGATGTGATGCAACCACCAGACACAGCCTCATGATTCCCATTGTATTCATTAAGGTATAATGGAAAGTTTTAAATTTATCATCTTCCACAGGGTTATAATATTCTGTCAATTTTGTAACATTAATTTTGCTGCAGAGCTTTTTATAACATAGAATCACTTAAAATAGTGTGACAGCCTACTGTTTAATGCACATAAAGGTATGTTTCATTAACACTACTCTATGAGGTTTTACTAGGACAAATATATAATGTAGAAAAAAATGAACATCTGTATATAATAGTAGGGATTCAAAACCTTTTATGCCAATAAAACTTACAGTTCCATTTGAACACTTTTTTCTTTACCTAAAGGATTCTAGAACATGGCACTGGAACAGAAATCCTGGCTTAACACAATCTAATGGAACAGTGCTATAAAATGGGCACATTTTTTGCAGTTCCATTACCTTTATCAGTTGCTCTCCATCATTAATTTCTCAGTTGTGACTACAATGCATATGACAATGTTTTTGCCTAACAAAAGCTTGGTCTGCCCTAAACCTATTCTGGATAAATAAATCTCATAGATTTATATTCGATTCTGAGGGGAGAAAATTATGAAAGATTTTCAATTCTGAGGAAGAAAATAAATCAGTTGACTAAATGTTCTACAGAAGCACAAGTAGCTCGTGGCATTCAGGCAGAGGCAGAAGGAAAAAACAGTACTGTAGTTCAGTCTATAAATTAGACTGAATGTGACTCATCCACATGTTTGTAAATACATGTCTTTAATTTTTAAGAGGAACCTACACTGTACTGGAGTTCAGAAGATCAGATTCAAACCACTAGGATCTTTATGACTCTAAACACAGATTATGCTATCAAATGCCTGCACATTTTAAGAGGTGAGACTACCCTGAGATACCATGTATGTTCCAAAGGTTACAGCAAGATGTCATTTACATACTCAGAACATCTCCGAAGATGGATACAGTTAAAGCAAAGCTTGTGTTTAGAAATGTCTTTTAATTTCAATTTTAATTAAACCATTATCTGTCTTCAAGGTTTTTAGAAATTTCTTTCCATACATTTTGAAAATAGAAGGGAAATCAAGATAAATATTTGAACTCAAAATTATTGGCACCATGATACCAGTGGTTGTTTCCTGTTTCACAAAGAGAAACAGTTCCTACGTTTTAACAATGCTTTTGATATTTGCTGTCAATTATTACGTTTTTTTTTACTTTGGAAATCTAGCAGCTCACCACCATAAAACTAGTATCTTACAGCAGAATAGCAATGTTGACAGTGACTTGTGTCATTAGAATAAATACCAATAGCCAATAAAATCAACTCACGGACTGGTGATGCTTGAAAAGCAATGGTTACATATTAATTTTGAGCTAAATCTTACCATCCCCTCTGAGATGGAACACCCACTCAGGTAAGAGTTGACCTGTTATTCTACTGCATGTTTGCAGGAGCAGACTGTTAACAGCAAGTTTTGCTGTATATAAAGTTAATAGTTTAAGCCTTGAGCAGAGCTCCCATGAAAAGTTTCCTCTTCAGGATGGATATCTAACTAGGTCTAAGAGTCAAACTAGACTGTAGTCTAATTAAGTATAATGTTTGCAAAAAAACCTTCAATCCTGTACTAGACCTGAGTAGACAAAAAAATTTTTTCTTCCAGGCTTCTGACTACCCCCATGCTCAAGTGTATATAATTTTAAAAGACAAATAAAACTCATCTCTCTATATTCACCAGGTGCTGGAGATCAGCTTTTCTTTGTAAATTTGCAATCAGCTACTTGGGAGTTCTCACATTTCTGATTTTTCTAAAATGCTAAAGTCTTCTACCCTTGGCATTCTATCGTATCCAAAAAACCCAGCACATAATAGCTAGAAACCAGGAGATACTGACTCTTACTCTGAACAACAATTAATTCCCAACTTAATTAAAATCTTTATTAAAAATACATTTTTTAAAACTCTAAAGGCCTTACAAAAGTGATGAAAACTACTCTTTTGCTAACAAAACGAAGGAAACACAATGAGTTTAATTTAGGTCACAGTGACATCAGAGAGGTTTATTTATTGCCAGCTTTGTTGCATCCAACAAAGCTTTAATCTGTGACACGCTGTAGCTTGTAAAACAGCAAAGTGGTATGGTATCAGAGAAACTACACCATGCCATGCATTTCTGGAAATGTCTTGTGTCAAGCACATTACACTCAGCAACATCATCAAGAAAAAAGAGATTTGGGGTGTGTGTGTGCATGTGATTTCTGTTTACATTTACAGTTGAAACAGCCTTTGAAAACTCCTATAAAGACTACATACTGAGAGACAGCTGTTTTTATGCAGTCAGAGATGATGAGAGTACAATGTTTTTATGAAGCTGAAAATCAGGGCAGACCTTGGGTTTTACAAAGAAAAAAGGTGAAAATCAAGGCTTGCTTCCATGAACTGCAGAGCTCATCCAGCATCAGACACATACATCTCAGTAGGACAGAAGGGTGGGAAAACTGGAAGATTTCAGCATGTATGGGACAAGGATTATTTTGCTTTTTCAAGTCAGAGTTTCATCAGGTATTACAGGAAATGGAGTGCAACAGCTAAGTCTAATGTGGACATTCAGTTCCAAAGCCCCCTCCCAATCCAGCCATGTTTGGTTGACCCCTTGCAACTCTTAAGTCTTTTGGGAGCACCTTGGGAAATGCTAAACCATTGTGGATAGATTAACAAAGCCTGGAAAACTACAGTGGCCTGATGGACGTGTGGCTGCCAAGAAAGTGACTGAGTAAGGCTTTAATGTTACATTTGCCTGAAAAGAAGGTTCCTCTTAATTTTAACAAAACGCATATTGGGAATTATATGTATTTGTAGCTCAGCTAATTCTTAATTAAATTTTAACATATGCTACTATGCTTCAGACTGCTTAAAACATCAGACTTACTCAAATCCACGTGCCAGCAATAGTTTGTATCTGGTGGTTAATTTAACCTGAGTACAGCTACCAGTAAGAAAAGTTCACCTGCTAGTGAGAAGCCCAGATTTCCCTGTTTGTTTGTAAACCTCCCCAGCATGGTCTAATTCTAATAAGAGAGTCATTCACAGTATAACTCTGTGCTGCAGCGCTGACAAGTAGACAAAGACTTTGATTTTGACAACTGCATTTTAAAGGTATTTTCTAAAAAAAAAAAAAAAAAGTTCCAATGCTATAGCCACTAAAAAAAAATTAATTTACTATGGATGCATGGTTCGTGTATTTCTTTAAATTGAGAAGAAATGAGAGAAAATGTCCTTAGAGCCAGACAGAAGGTATCTTAAATATATAGGGGAGCAGAAACCACACATTTTGTATGTTTTTCAGCATTTTTTTCTCTTTTAAATCAAATTGCTCAGTCAAATAATCATTTTACAGGAAAAAAAAAATCAAAACTTAGAATTTTTTAATAAAACAGTTTTTATTCAATTAGTGGGTTGTTTTGTTTTTAAATCTTTGCTGTTTTTAATTTACTTTCACATGAAATCATAGTGAATAAAATAGAACCGTGATTTATAAAAAAATTCAAAAAGAAAATCAGAAAATTTCCTAAAGGAAAAATAAGACTATATGCTGAAAATAATGTATCATATACTTACTAAAAATTTAAAGCAAGAAAAAATGGTAACATGTCTTTTATTTGATCTCTGCAGTTGATAACTTCCCACTAATTGATTTTTACAAAGTTACTTATTTTGGTATTGTATTTAGACAAATATCTGTACAGTCTTATAAAAGAATGACTGCTGATTTGTGATTTTAATAGGTTCTCAGACTCAGAGTTCACAGTTGTCACAGCACAGCAATACCAACTTACAGTATGATTTTACTGACATCAGTAAAATATCAGACAAACTCAGTTTGACTCAAATCAGCTATAAGCACTATTTTTTTTCTAAACCTAATATTATTATAATGCAATTTTTCATTATTAGTCCAATTCAACTTGTATTGAAGTCAATGAGATTATACTGTGTTCTATAAGTATTAGATCAGGCTCTACAATGATGCTACGGCTACAACAAAATGAGTCTTGTCAAAAGGACTAAGATATAGTACATCAAGCTTACATTGTTAACAAATTATTAGTTTATTAAAAACTGAGTTTCCAAATTCTCATTTACTTTTCAACTGTTTGTTTATTGTATCTCAGCTGGCATAATCAAAATAACTGTTCATTTTCATTTTACATGAGCTGTTTCAGTCACTTTCATTTCCATGGTTTTGTCCACTGGCATAATGTTCGCAACAGTTTGCCAGCATTACTGAAAGATGTTTAAACTCAAGTAAAACATATGCTTTATAATTTTGCTTATATTATAGCAAGGGGAAGACTGATACTGACCTTAAAAGATTTTCAAGTACTTAAACAAAATTTCCACTTTAAGCATTGGTCAACCTTTCAAGACCCCTTTGAAACTGGGTTTTGTAAGATTTTCTTTTGATTTCCTTGTGATTTAGGCAAAACACCGTAGCACTCAGTTGGCAGAGAGCGTTGAATTAGGTCAACTTAGTATTATTTGTGATAATAGTGGAAGCACAGTACAGCAAGATGATAAGACTGATATAATTGTTTTAATATAATACGCAAAATGTTGCACATGTGGAATACAAGAATCGAGAGTAAAGAGGAATATTATATGTTTGAGAAAATAATGAAAATCCAGCTAAAATTCATGGTCTTTTTAATATCACACATTTTGCTAAAATGCCAAGTGATATTCAGAGTGCTGTGGTGAGTCTTAAATCATATATATTCTGTCTACTGTAAAAACTGCACATTCAAAAATAATTAAAGCCAATATGTCTAAACTACAACACATAAACTGATGTACAATCTCATTAAAAATATACTGAGACTTCTGTAGAAAGCATCCCAGGATTCAACAGGAAAAATGTCTATTTGAGAGTATTATATAGTATTTATCTCTATTTTAATGTAATGTTTATCACTAATGTGCTAGCAGAAGCTTTCTTCTCAGAAGGTTAACTCTTTGAAATTAAACAAAAATTAGCACATGGGAAGTGTTTAATTGTTGTTCTCTCCTTATTTTTAAATGGAGGATGTGCATAACATTACCAAGATATGCATGTATTTTTAATCAAGATATTATCATTCAAGGTTGTGATTCCTAAGCAAAATGCAGTTCCCCTTCTAAATATAAACACAAGAGGATCAGAGCATTGTTGCGCAAATCGTTATGCTTTTAACAGCTGCTCATTTATGGTGTCTATAATTTTGGAAACAATAGGAATGTGAACAATTGACTTCATGCACAGAAATGTATTCTTCTGCCAGGTATGTTCCCCTAATTGGTCATGTTTCTGCTATGTCTTACCTTCTTATGACCTGGAGATTAATTTTTTTAAGATTCTTCCAATAAATCTAAAGAACTTTCATTACAATTTTTAAATAATTGGCACTGCCTACTTAAGAAAACATAAATATGTGCAACAAAAACTACAATAACCCTGAAGTCTAAGATCTAAGTACTTCCATTTTCACGGTTTCATCCCTAAATCTTCAGATCGACAAAACAGTAGATTTTCAGTACAGCAGATTACTTTTATTAAACTACATTTCAGATGTATTTCAATCATATTTTATTACCCTTTAAAATTAAATGAAATCAGAAGATTTAGAAGATTAAATGTCCTTAAAAAAGATTAGACTATCTTTCCTATTATAATGTAGTTTTATTTCTAAGTTTTCTTCTCAGTCTGTCCATACCAAAATATGACCCTGTCAGCAACAAATAAAGTATTTGGTAAGTTTAGATCATGGACTGCTTATTATTGGCTACAGTAACTCTGAAAGCACACCTGGATAGTCATTTCCATGATATAAATACTGTAGAGTCAACCACAGCTGATCTAAAAAGCAGGATATTTTTCCATGTCAGGTCTGGTCTGATGAACCATCAGGCAAATGACAGTGCCATCAGTCATAAA